>NW_015662158.1:144689-145804 GCF_001515625.1 Sinocyclocheilus rhinocerous
TGTCATTGGCTTGTTTAGTTTACACTCGAAGGTGATTGGGCTCTCGGGCGAGATCCCAATTCGTCAGTCACGACTGACGTAACGTCGAACGTGACTGACTGAAAGGGAACTGCATTAGTCAAACGTCTGGAGTAAACATGTCTCCTTTCAACACGTCCACCACACACCCGATGAGATCGAATCAAGATGCAGGATAATTGCGCAGAATGCGATAAAGGGAAACATCTGCACCTCATACTCGTAACTCTTGTAGACTTAAAACTTTATAAGTATTGAATAATTTAGTCATTGAAATTTATATTGTAAGTGCATATACTTTCATTAAAAATATTTAGTTTTATTTCAGTAATTATTAAAAATGTAAGTCCAAACCTATATGACTTGCTTTTTTTTTTGCTTTTTTAACTATTTATTTTATTGACACATTTCATGATTTATTTATTTTTTAATATATGTATTTGTTTTAATGGCATTTTAATTATTTATTTTTGGGCATTTATTTATTGACACATTTTGTATTAATTATTTGTTTACTGACATTTATTTAGTCATTTATTTATTTACATTTTATGGACACTTTTAATTTATTTAAATATTTATTATTTTTTTATTTTTAATTATTTACTGACATTTATGTGTATTTATTTATTTTTTATTTATTAGAAACTTTTAATCAAAAATGTATTTATTATGGCACTCAGAATCCTCCATAGGCATTTGACACTGATATCTTAAAGGCACAGTACAGCAAAAATCAGCCTGTTTGATTCAGCGGGTCAGAGAGAGGCCGTAAAATGCTCATGAAAACTAAATTGTGGAAATAGGTGGAAAATAAAAGACGTGTTTTTGCACACTTTTTTGCCAACCATAGAGCAGCTTTCAGTAATTTGGCTAATTTGACTTAATGCGCAGTTATCTGGTCTTCCTGTGAATTCAGCTCAATCTGAATCGTCCAGAACAGAGCACACATTTTGTGAGACTGAGCATTACTGATGGCTTCTGCATGGAATGATCTCATGCGTTGTGTGTGTGTTTGTGTGTGTGTGTGTGTGTGCGTGTGTGTGTGTGTGTGTGTGTGTGTGTGTGTGTGTGTGTGTGTGTGTGTGTGTTTAGAG
>NW_015662158.1:145814-167650 GCF_001515625.1 Sinocyclocheilus rhinocerous
ACACATACACACACACACACACACACACACACACACACTCTCTCACACACCAAATGTTACTTGTATCACATTTTTTTATTGGGGAAAAATTCATCCAGTATGTTACAATTTCATACTGAACAAAAAGAAAACAAAAATTAAAGTATTAAAAGCTACTCTAAAAGCAGATATATGAATTTATTTGAATACAGTTCCAATCCTATTTCCTTAATTGAATTGACAAGAAATTACATCCAATAAATCTACTCTCAGATTATGTAAAGCAACTTTAAAATTCTAGTAAAATTAATTGTATTTCTGGTTATCAAACTATCACTTTTGTGGCCTGGCTCATATTTCTTTATATTTTTTTTAACAATGACAGTATTGGCAACAGTAATTGTTAAAATAATAATAATTAAATTAAATTAAATTAAATTAAATTAAATTAAATTTAATTTAATTTAATTTAATTTAATTTAATTTTTATTTAATAATTTAAAATTGTATGGATTATGATGCTGACCTTGTTTTTGCCATGTAAATAGCCTTGATCCTAACATGGCGTTAAAAAAAATAAAAAATGCAAAATGTGGCCATAAAATATATTTAAATTAAATAAAAAAGATATGGAAATGATTTTAAATTAAATTAAACTAGTGATTTAACTAAATTATTTAACTAACTTAAAACCAGGGAATGAATAATAAAATGCATATATAAAATTGATAAACACATGCACAGTAGAATTTCTTTCTTTATTTTTTTATCACTTTTTTATTTCCTATTGAGTGGAAACTAAAATCTGAGCAGATTAAACTTTTCAGCACTCTCAAAAAAATGATAAAGTCATTAGAGAGACCTAATAAAAAGTTTAAAGTTATTATAATTTGAAATTAGAATTATTGTTTTCATCTTTTTCCCTTTGCTTTATTTGTGCTTAAAATGTGACCTTAATAGCAGAAGCTCCCATCCGGCGAGTAAATTGTAGCTGTGTCACACTCGCTGCCGTCATGCATGGATGAGTGTGTGTGTGTGTGTAGGCAGATCTGAGCTGCTGCGTTTGCTCTGCAGATGTGAACGAGTGTCTGCACTCAGAGGGACTGGTGTGTGGATCCCAGCGCTGTGAGAACACCATCGGCTCGTTCCGCTGCGTGGCGTCCTGCGAGCCCGGATACCACATCACTGCCTCCGGAGAGTGTGTGGGTGAGGAGTCTGACAGACAGTAAATCACACACACACACACACACACGTGCAGAATGACAGCCGGGTCTCTCTCGCAGACATTAACGAGTGCGCTAACGAGACAGTGTGCGGACATCACGCCTTCTGCCAGAATCTGATCGGCACGTATCAGTGTCTGTGTGACCAGGGCTACGAGTCCACCGCCGATGGACAGATGTGTGTGGGTGAGTGCATCACTGCAGGAAAACAAGTGACCTTTAAAAACACAAGAGTTATTACAGAAATTATATACTTCAAAAGAATATACTTGAGTGTGAACTGCATGTTCTCAGGCACTTAATGCACTCACTGCATGTTATTTAAATAAAAGTGCATTACAGTTTAAATGTGTATTAAATGCGATTAGTTAAACTTAAGAATGTTTTTGATCCACTTTAGTGGGACTTCAGAACATCTTTGTCATTTCATAATTACTTCTATTGTCTTGAAAGTTACTGCTGAATTTATTGACAAGCATTTATGATCAACTAAAATATACTTTAAATATTTTTTTCTATTGAAACGTCATGTATTTATGTATGTAGACTTATTCTAAAATATATTTGTAATTACACATTTTTAATTAAAACATGATGATGCAAAATGCACTTTAAAGTAACAAATACATGTGACATGATTACAAAGTGCACTTTTTAAAAGTGTACTTAAATGGCCACCATATCTATAAAACAAAACAAAACAAAATAAAATAAAATAATAAAGAGGGAATGGATTAGTAAAATGTGGCCACAATTTAACTAAAATGGGGGAGCGAATTAAAAAAAAAGTATATAAATTAATAAATTGTGGGGATTATTTCTTAATTTGTGGCCATGATATCTATATTTTCTTCCACGTGTCATGTGTGGTGATTAGTATAAAGAAAAAAAAAGAAAAAGAAATAAATAAAATAAAATAAGAAAAGGAGGGAACAAAGTAGTACAATGTGCCCATGTTTTAACTAAAACAAGGGAACAAATGAATAAATATTGGCCAGTTAAATAATAAACCGAGGGGATTATTCCTAGCTCATGGCCATGATTGTTTAAAGTAAAACTTTTAATATAAGAATTTTTTTTTTTTTAAAGTCTACTTAAGTATGTAAATAAACATAGTCATGAAAGTGTCTCTATTTAAGTCACTTAAGTGGCCTTTCATTTCATTAATATAATATTTACAAGATTTGAATTCCACTACAAGTGCACATTCAATACAATTAGGCACACTTATTTTTCAAGGGAAACTTAAAAAAAAATAAATAAATAAGTTTAAGGGAAAACTTAAGTTTAAGTTTTCTTAAGTTAAAAAGAAGGGAAAAACTTAAGTTTATTTTTAGAAATGTTGTGGGGTTTTTTTCTATGTAACCTCTGCGTGTCTCTTTCTGCGCAGACATAAACGAGTGTGAGACGATGCAGGGTGTGTGTGGCTCTGCGCGCTGCTGGAACGTCGAGGGCTCGTTCACGTGCGAGTGTGAGAACGGACAGGAGGAATTCGACCCGCTCGCAGGCCAGTGTGTGAGCAGAGAGAGCGCAGGTAACACACACACACACACACACACACACACACACACTCTCTCTACTGTACCTCCAGCAGGAGCACAGTAACTCTGTTTCAGTGCTGCCCTCTACTGGTAGTACTACAACTACTGCTAATAATAATGATGATGAAAATAATAACAGTTTTAATAAGTTAACTTTTTATTGCTATGATAAGGGCACTTTATATAACAAAAACATATGCATACCAAACAATATAACAACAAACACAATGCCTCTGTGCCAAAAACAAGTCAGCTATTTGACTTTCTGCTGACTACAAGTAACCGATGTAACACTGATGTAATACTCTACATAGGCAGCAATTCTGTGTCATACAAGTAAAAATCCTTGTGCAGATATTGGGTAAATAATCTACTTTTATTTAAATTGAACTATGTTTACCAATATCTTTTTTATTGAAATAATAGTATCCTTCGGGGGGAAACATAAGTACCCTCTGAAACCTTTAAAAAGAGTACTTATTATGGAAATAATGTACTTTAAAAGAATATACTTAAGTGTGAACTGAGTGTGAATTTTTGGACACTTAACTGTATGTTATTTACAAATAAATAAAAATGTATTCTAGTTTACATTTATATTAAATGCAGTTAGTTAAACTTAAGTGTTTTGACCCACTTAAATAGGACTTCAGTACATCTTTATATGTCATTTCATAATTACTTCTATTGCTTTAACACGACAAAATATTATTTAAACATAATGATTTAAAATGTACTTTAAAGTACAGTGTTTTGACATCATTATAAAGTGAACTTTAAAGTCTACTTAAGTGTGTTAAGAAACTGTCATGAAAGTGTCGCTCTAAGTCACTTAAGTGGCCTTTTTAAGTAATATTATATTATTTGCAAGGACAGTTTTTTTTATATATATATACAGTACTTTCAAAATTTGAAGTATACTACAAGAGCACATTCAGTACAATTAAGTGCACTTATTTTTCAGAAGTGATATTTATAATTGTAGTTAGTCCTTATCTGTCCATACAGTGTTTTGACATCATTACAAAGTGAACTTTAAAGTCTACTTAAGTGTGTTAAGAAACTGTCATGAAAGTGTCGCTCTAAGTCACTTAAGTTGCCTTTTTAAGTAATATTGTATTATTTGCAAGGACAGTTTTTTTTTTAAATATACAGTACTTTCAAAATTTGAAGTATACTACAAGAGCACATTCAGTACAATTAAGTGCACTTATTTTTCAGAAGTGATATTTATAATTGTAGTTAGTCCTTATCTGTCCACTGTCTCGGATGCGTTCTTGAGTTCTGAAGGTTTATTGATATTTATATAGTAACTCAAACTTTATTTCAAATGATCAAGGAAAATGTGTCTGGTCACACTTTAGTTTGAGGACAATTCCTACTATTAACTAATTATTAACTATGACTTTTACCTTAATTAACTCCTAATTTATTTTATTTATGGTTAGTACGGTAGTTGTTCATGCAGAATAAGCCATTAATATGTGCTTTATAAGTTCTAATAAACAGCCAATATGCTAGTAATATGCATGCTAATAAACAACTAGTTGATGGTGGGAACTGGTCCTTAAAATAAAGTGTTACTGCGTGTGGATTGGTTGCAGGTCAGTCGGAGCCGTCTGGCGGAGACTCCTCTTCCTCGGCTGGCCGCGGTTCGTCTGGATCGTCCGGCTCTCTGCCGCAGACTCGGCCTGGAGAAACGAGAGAGTGCTACTACGGCGTATCGCAGCCGTACTCCTGCAAGATACTGGCCCCAAACACCACGCTGCAAGAGTGCTGCTGTACAGCGGGACAGGGCTGGGGCCTCATGTGCCAATATGACGTCTGTCCCGAGACGGGAACAGGTGAACAAACACACACTAACACTGAGGAAATGCTGTGAAAAATAAGTACACTTAAGCATACTGTGAAGTAGTAATTACAGAAATTATATACTTTAAAATTATATTAAAATTGTTATTTTAGTATCATTGAGGTACGACTTTTTATTAATTTTTTTGTCTGTTTAAATTTTTATATTTTACATTAAAATTTCAGTTAATTTAATTTTGTTTAGTTTCACTTATTTGGAGTTTGTGTGTGTGTGTGTCATTTAGTAATTTTTAGTAGTTTTTTGTCTATATAGTTTTTTATAATTTTTTGTTTCAGTTTTAGTTAAGTACTTCATGATAAACTACATTAAAATGATAAATGTTGAATAATTAGCTGAAATAATTTTTAATATTAAAATGTATTTCAGTTAAGGTTTATCTTATTTAAAGTAACTGTTTAGTTTAGTTTAGTTTAGTTTAGTTAACTACAGTAGTCAACATCTGAAGTGGATCAAAAAAGTTCATCAAAGTTGTCCTAAGACAAGAACGCATTTTGGTTTTAGGTTCTAGGACAACTTTGATGAAAGGTTTAGATCCACTGTTTAAATGAAAATTATTTATAGTGTAAATTTATTAAAATAGTTTAAATGTATTAAAATTAATTTATAAAATTAATTTTATGAACTGAAGTGATTAATTTTAAGAACATTCTTAAGTGCATTTTAATGTGATTTCATAATTCAAAAGTTTTTGAAATTTGAAATTAAAATATACTTTAATATAATTTCTATTGAAACGTGTATGTCATTTTAAATATATTTGCAATTACACATTTCTAAGTTTATTGGATCTTGCAGTTTAAAATGCATTAACTTTATGTAAGTAAACACATAAAAATAAGTGTACTTCTTTAAAACATGACAAAAGATTATTATACCATAATGATTTTAAATGTACTTTAAATTAAAACTTTTAATTTGACATTAGTGCAAAGTGCACTTTTTAAAAGTCTACTTAAGTGTTTTAAGAAACAGTCATGAAACTGTCTCTCTTTAATTGCATTTAAATTTCATTAATAGCATATTGTCTGCAAGGACAGTATTAAAAATATGCTTAAGATTTCAAGTGCAAATTCAAGTTTTCACACCGACGAGTTTCTCACTTTTTTCCTGTCATCAATATCTCTCCGTTCAGTGGAATTCCAGTCGCTGTGTCCCAGCGGAAGAGGGTACATCACCACCGAAACGGGAGCGTTCAGCTACAAGGGTAAACAGACTCTCACATAAACGTCCCGCAAGTCTCTCAGCATTGGCTGCTTCTAATCTGTGTGTTTGTTCTCTGGACAGATGTGGATGAGTGTAAGCTGTTTGACCCGGAGGTGTGTAAAGGCGGCGTGTGTGTCAACAACATTCCCGGCTACGCCTGTTACTGTCCCAGCGGATTCTACTACGACACGGATCTGCTGGAGTGCATCGGTCAGCCTTCAAAACACCAGTGCCGGCTGGGATAGATGTCAGCTCAGCAGACTGATGTTTCTGTCTCTCTGTCTTCCTGTAGATAATAATGAATGTGAGAGTGAGGAGACCTGCACTGGCGGTCAGTGTGTCAATACACTGGGAACGTTTTACTGTACGTGTGAGCCCCCTCTAGTGCTGGACGACACACAGCGCAACTGTGTCAATGCAAGCGGCCTCGCTGAGGGTGAGAGATGCACAGACACACAGACTGCAATGACTTCTCTGCCACTGGCTTTGATAACATTTAGCAACCACCAGTATTTCATGCTGGCCATATAACTATTTTTATTTTATTTTTATTTTAAAAAATATCTTTGTCCATGCCATTATGATAATGGAATTATATTAGATTTTACTACAATTTATTTTACTACACTACATACTATAATTATATTTAATTTTACTGCTATAGATTTTTAGATATTTTTATATAAATTATATGTTAAGTCTTTCGTTTTAAAAAGGATAATTTATTTTTTATTTCAATAATTATTTCTGTCCTTATGATAATTAAATTATATTTTATTTTACAACTAGAAGTGTTTTTTTACATATATTTATAGAAATTATATGTTAAGCATTTCATTTTAAAGGTGTATTTTTATTTGTTTAATTATTTTTGAAATGATACTTTATTTTACTACCATAAATTTGTATTATATATTTTTATATAAATTATGAGTTAAGAGTTTCAGTTTAAAGAGATATTAAATTAGATTTTTTATATATATATATATATTTTTTTTTTTTTTGTCCCTATGATAATATAATTTTATTTGATTGCTATACATTTTTAGTATATTTTTATTATATATTTTTATTAGTTTTTAGTATATTTTTAAATGAATTATATGTTAAAGAGTTTCATTTTAGTTCAGCCAAAAATGAACCCTCATGCCCTTCCAAATACATTTTTTTTTTTTTTTTTTAAACAATTAAGATATTTTGAATGTCCCTCCATTGAAAGTCCAATTCACCAAAAATTCACAGTTAAAGAAAAGTTTGTAAATACGCCGTAATCAAGCAGTTTAAACAGATGTAATGTAGGTTTTTATTCACATATTCACCAACACACATTTAGAGCTCATCAAATACGGTCAGAGGAAGCTCGAACACTTGAATGACATGCTCTTGCGGAAGTTTATTTAAAAATATCTTAATTTGTGTTTTAAAGATAAATGAAACCCTTATAAGTTCTGAATGACATAAGAGTGAGTAATTGATGACAGAATTACATTTTTTGGTGAACTGTCCCTTTAAGAATGGAAAAAACTAAAGTTGCGATGTGTAAAATGACAACTTTAGGTCCTTTTTAAAGTTTATTTGTTGTCTGTCTGTCTGTGTTTTTCTCAGATGAGAACTTAAACTTCTGTTGGCGTCACGTCACAGCTAGTCTAGTGTGTCAGAGTCCTTTGTTAGGAGCTCAGCTGACCTTCACTGAGTGCTGCTGTTTGTATGGTGAGGCCTGGGGTCTGCAGTGTGCCCTCTGCCCCCGCAGAGATGAAGGTACACACACACACACACACACTCACACACACACACACACACACACACACAACAAAGGGTATGTGCACTTGTAGTGTACTTCAAATCTCAAAAGTATGCTATTAAAGATTGCACTTGCAGATAATATAATACTATTGAAATAAAAGACCACTTAAGTGATTTAAAGAGAGACACTTTCATGGCTGTTTCTTAACACTCTTTAGAAGACTTTTAAAAAGTGCACTTTGTAATGATGTCAAATTAATAGCTTTACTTTCGAATACATTTGAAATCATTATGTTTCAATAATATTTTGTTGTGTTTTAAAGAAGTACACTTATTTTGATGTGTTTACTAACATACCAAAGCATGTGTAAAGCACTGGATTACTGTATGTTTTAACTGTAGCATGAAATTTGATATTATGTTTAAAGTTAATATATTTTAATTGTACTAAATTGCAACTTCATTCCAAATATGCAATTGCAAATATATTTAAATACAAGTTTCAATAGAAATGACATTAAAGTATATTTTAAATGCTTGTCAGTACATTCAGCAGTAAGTTTTACCATTTCAAAGACAATAGAAGTAATTATGAAATTACATGTAAGCATGTCCTGAAGTCCTACTTAAGTGGGTCAAAAAACACTCTAAAGTTAAACTAATTGCATTTAAACTGTAATATATCATTTAATTGTGAATAACATGCAGTTAAGTGTCCATAACATTACATTTAGTTCACACTTAAGTATATTCTAAGTGTATTATTTCCATAATAAAAGTATGCTAAAGTGTTCAGAGGTGAAAATAAAGATTCTTTTTTTGTTGTTTTTGTCTGTTTAGTTGTTCTTTTCTTTGAATTTTAATTTCCCATGATTCCAATTAAATTAAGTAAAATTTTGTCCAAACCTCACACACTCATTCAGTTTCTCTCTGTCTGACTCCTGATTAGAAGCCTATGAGGCTCTGTGTAATGAGTTCGGTCCTCCTCCTTACTCTCCTCGTTACTACGAGCGCTTCGGCCCAGGGCCCCTGCCTGGAAGAGGAGGGTACCGCCCGCCGTACAGCCCCCCTGAGTACCCCGAACCCCTGCCGGGACGCCCTGACTACATATCCCCTGATTACGATGACTACAGTCCTGTGGGAGCGGGTGGACGGCGATCCGGGCTGAGAGGCAGACCGCACAGCTCATACGGGCCCCCAGACGCCCCCTACAGGCAGCCGGCCCCGGGGTGAGTGGGTCATTCGAACAAAACGCTACTGCAGTTCTTTTCACCTGCTTACACACAAATGGCCTTATTATACACCAGGCGCAATGCAGCACCCGGCGTGATGCAAGTGTTTTTTGCTAGTTTCAGCCCGACGCAGCTATCATTTTCACGTCCAGTGCCAGGTTGTTTAAATAGCAAATGCATTTGCGCCCATTTGTGAGCTCATGGGCGTGCTGGTCTGAAAACGAGGTGTGTTCAGGTGCATTGTTGGCGTGTTGCTATTTTGAGGCAACTGAAATAGACTGCGCCATTAACTAACTGGTCTAAAGTCAATGGCGCAGTATTTTTTTTGTTATTTAAAGAGCGCGTTATAGTTAAAGTATAGGCGGGTCCACAGCACTCATACACTCTGCTTATTACACACACAGAGACGCGCAGCAGCACACAAACATGCCAAATATTAAAAATAAAAAGAATTACAATGTAAAAGATTATTATTGTGTAGGCTACATAAATATAAAAATGCCTACATGCCATAATGGATAGTCATTGCATGTATCAGAAGTAGGCTACCTATTTGCTCGCGCATGAGCAGCTCCGTTACCTCTTTGGAGACGCGTTCAGTCTTTGCGCTTGCAAATTCCGCCGTGTAATTAGCGAATCCGCCATGGCACGAGCGCAACTGGCTCTTAAAGGGAATGGGAGATGAGACTCTGATTGGTTTATTGCACGTTATGCCCAAAAAACACCCATTACTCATTAAGAGAATAGGGACAACCCTTTTAGACCACGCACTGGGCGCGCCGACCGTTTTTCCTGTCGCTAAACTAGCAAAAGTGGAATTGGACACGCCCTAAGTGCACCTGCGCCGTGCGCTTTAGATCATGCACTTAGATCGTTAAAATAGGGCCCAAAATCTTTACTTGTCACACAATTTCTGAAAGCTGACACTCAAACACCAGAAACACACATCAAATCTGCAAAACCATACACTAATTCTCGGCTTTTGACTTGGTTTTGGTTTTCAATTTCATAAAACACTTTTTGCAAAACACAACACACAATTCTCTATGTAACACACACAAATCTAACAGGTGTTTGCAAATGTTTGCTTTTGAGATGTGCTTGTGATATTTTGAATGCAGTGCTTCATTTTGCAAGAGATGTGAGGCATTTTGCATTTTGTGTGTGCAGTTCTTGGATTTGTGTGTAAAGTTTGGGGAAAAAAAGGCAAAGTTTTGAAAGTGTGTGTAAGCAGTTGAAAAAAAACTGTAATAACCTGATTGTGTGTAACTGTACTCGACTCGTTTCCAGTGGAAGTCGTTACTATGAGGAGGAGGATGATTATGAAGCTGCGCCTGGCCCTCCCTTCGGTATCCCGGATCCTCGCGGCGAGCGAACGTTCGATGCGCGACCCCTGCCATCCCGTCCACACAGGCCTCCGCTCAGTTTGGCCCCGCTTCCGGAAAACTCCCCATACAGCGAGGGGGAGGAGTCATGGAGAGCCCCGCCCCCTTTCCCAATGTTTCCTGACAGACGGGAGGGAGTCTATGAGCGTGAGTCTGAAATTAAAGGGGTCATATGATGCTTTTTTAAAGATCATTATTTTGTGTATTTGGTGTAACAGAATATGTTGACATGCTTTAATGTTCAAAAAACACATTATTTTTAAAATACTGTACATTATTGTAGGTCCTCTTTAAAGTCTACCCAAGTGAAAAAAATACTAAAATGTATTTGAAATACATTTATTTTGTGCTAGGTATAGTACAAATACATTTACATATTTATGTGCTTAATTAAAATACCCTGCAATTGTACTTTTGGTATAGCCTACTAAACTGGTATATTTAAAGTCTAAATTAGAAAAAAAATAATTTTGTGCTTCATGCACTTTAATTGTGCTGAAGTCCAACTAAAGATATACTGAAGTATATTTGATTGTGCTGAAGTGGAACTATTGCAAGTATACCTCAGGTACACTTTTTAAATATCTCGCATTTAAAGACTGATATTATACAGAGATCAAACAATCCTTATTAATAATCATATTAAAACACATTTTAGGCTTAATATTAAGAAATGTGTATTGTGCAATTAAGAAATACTCCAAATAAAGTTTAATTATAATTTTATATCAGTAAGTCTTAAGATATATGTTAATAAACATGTTAATGGATTCGAAGTATACTTAGTATGAAATAAATGTATTTTAAATAAATTATTATTATTATTATTTTTACTAGGGTAGTTATTAGAATAATGCAAAAAGCATACTAAACCAGTCCATTGCAGGTTTGCTGGCTGATTTTAGATTATAACTCACAGAAGTTGTCTATACTGCAAAAAGAATTGCTTACTTCTATTTGCACTTTATTTATGTTGTTTATAATGCAAACATGCACTGAACAAAACTTGTCCATTAAGCTCAACAGAATTGCATATGATTGTTTATAATGCTCAATGCTGCAAAAAACTAAAATAAATAAATAAATAAAACGTAAAAAATAAATCTGATGCAACGTGAGCAGATCTAAATTTAATGCAGCAATCAACACATTTCATTTTCACATTTCACTTTAATCTTGATAGCAGTAATATATTTAGTTTAATTGTGCACGGGCATTTTTTGCCCCTTTATCTTAAATTTGATGGGCATTTTTTGCTTTGAGTTAAATTCCAACACTGGTGTGAACTAAATGTAATGATTTTGGGCATTTAATTGCATGTTATATACAATTATTTTTCATATAATAATATTTAATTGTTTAATTAATTTAAATTTATATTAAATGCAGTTACAGTGTTTTTAACCCACATAAGTAGGACTTCAGTACATCTTAATATGTAATTTCATAATTGCTTCTATTGTTTTTGAAATATGGTTAAGTTACTACCGAATGTACTGACAAGCATTTATGATCAGCTGAAATGTACTTTAATGTCATTTCTATTGAAACTAGTCCTATGTCATATATTTAAATACACGTGTAATTACACAGTTTTAATTGAGTTGCAATGTAGAACATTTAAAGTATATTAACTTTTAATGCAAATCAAATAATGCACTACAAATAAAATGACAATCAAGTACTTTAGTACATTAGTCAACACATCAAAATAACTACTTCTGCAAAATATTATTAAAACATAATGATTTAAAACATGGTCAACTTTTTAAATTTGACACGATTGCAAAGTGTACTTTTTAAAAGTGTACTTGAGTGTGTTAAGAAACAGTAATAAAAGTGCACTTTCTTTCTTTAAACTTACTTTTTCATTATTTTATTTCTGCAAGTGATATGAGTTTGTAATGCTGTTATATATATATTTTTTAAGATTTGAAGTGCACTACAAGTGCACATTCAGTATAATTAAGTGCACCATCCTAAACAACCTAAAAGCATCTTAAGACCAGCAAGCCAAGGGTATTTTTGTGAAAAACTCTGCAGTCGTATGTAGTGCATGAACACAGAAGAAGCCGTGATTCCTGTGTGTGTGTTTTAGGGAGATACGAATCCTACGGGAGTCTGAGTTCAGAAGAGTGTGGCATAATCCACGGCTGTGAGAATGGCCGCTGCATCCGTGTGGAGGAAGGTTACACGTGCGACTGTTACGACGGCTATCAGCTGGACCTCACTAGCATGACGTGCATAGGTAACCTTCGCTAGATTGTTCCTCACTGATCCTCCGTTCTCAAACAGTCCCACCACTAGGGGAAGCGACTAAAGATGTGTGTGTTTGACTCCTGCAGATGTGGACGAGTGTGACGATGAAGACGCGCTCGACTGCGTGAACGCTCGCTGCGTGAACACGGAGGGCTCGTACAGGTGCGTGTGTCTCAGGGGCTTCATCATGTCCCGAAGACCCAACCACTGTATCCCGGCTTGAGCGAGGACTGCATTTAGAGACTTACTAATTATTCCCTGTTTCCACCATGTTGCTGTAAATTGTTGATTTTATGACAATACTTGTGTGTATATCCAAAAGTCTAATAGTGAAGCTTTACACACGAGGCTCAATACAATACTGTAACACTTCAAGCCTTCATGTATAATGCATTATAAAGGTATTTGTAATGCATGTTGTAATGCATTATATCTTTACATAAATAATTGTAACCAAAGTTAAAATGCATTCTAATATTTGAAGGGTTGTTTTTCATGCATTATACTTTTTAAAGGTGTGTTCAGTGAATAGCTGCATTATAATGTATTTTAACGGGATGCATTATGAAGTGCATTAATTAATGCATTAAAAATGTTACACTTTTATAATGCATTATATATAAAGTGTTATCAAAAAATGATATATTAATGTACTTTTTAATCGGTTTAAATGCAGGGCAGATGAGCTTGAATGTCTGTCATAAATATCTACGAAACTGCATAAACTAGAAGTGCTTTTTTACTCAGATTTCATATTTATATACCCATATCGATGAAGGCAATTCCATGCATACTATATATAAATATATGTATTTTTGTCATATGTCGGAATTTCACCACGTTGCTATTTGATACTGTAAAATCTCTCTTCTGTCTTTGGTCTGTCAGAAACCCCTGTGTCACGTAACACAAAATGCACTGTATCTGCGGGGGAAATGCAGTCGTGAACTGCTATTGTACATCTCAGATGTTTTTATGTGTATGTTTTTGATATCTTCTATGTCGTCTGGAAATATATTTGCACATAATATTTGAAGGGTTGTTTTTCATGCATTATACTTTTTAAAGGTGTGTTCAGTGAATAGCTGCATTATAATGTATTTTAACGGGATGCATTATGAAGTGCATTAATGCATTAAAAATGTTATACTTTTATAATGCATTATATATAAAGTGTTATCAAAAAATTATATATTAATGTACTTTTTAATCGGTTTAAATGCAGGGCAGATGAGCTTGAATGTCTGTCATAAATATCTACGAAACTGCATAAACTAGAAGTGCTTTTTTACTCAGATTTCATATTTATATACCCATATCGATGAAGGCAATTCCATGCATACTATATATAAATATATGTATTTTTGTCATATGTCGGAATTTCACCACGTTGCTATTTGATACTGTAAAATCTCTCTTCTGTCTTTGGTCTGTCAGAAACCCCTGTGTCACGTAACACAAAATGCACTGTATCTGCGGGGGAAATGCAGTCGTGAACTGCTATTGTACATCTCAGATGTTTTTATGTGTATGTTTTTGATATCTTCTATGTCGTCTGGAAATATATTTGCACACGTTCCCACCGATCACGAAGTGTTTGTTTGTTGAGGAGCTTCCTGAAAACCAACCGCTTCATGGTTTTTCCTCTAAACGTGGCCGATATTATTGAAATCCCGTTGTCGTCATTCTTAGGCCATCTCTCTTTCTCTCACGTGCTTTGTTTGAGAAGGTTTGTAACCAGCTTATCTCGGCGTGGTCCTAATGTGCCTAGTGTTTATATGAATCCAGCTCATAAGTCCTTTTATAGGCCAATCCGCCCACATCACTCAGCCAAGCCGATTATCGGGTTCACTTCACTCATAATGTACTTCGGTGGATTGCAGCGAGCAGCGGAATATCAGCTTTCACTCCATTGTGGCTCGGCCAACAGCGTAGTGGAGGATTTAAGTTTTCCCCGTAAACTTCCTCTGATCCTCCTTTGTTGATGGTACTCGAGTGTGTTGAGGTTAAACACGGCCTGAACTGGACTGGCACGAGTACAGATGACTCACTCACTCACTCACAAACACACAAACACAGCGATGCCAGACTGGAATTGGCTGCCGAATGTTTATGGTGGAGTTTTAGGTCAAAGTTCTTGGATTCAGTTAAGTTTCCACTGACGTCACCATGTAGTGACACAGCCATTGATTTACACGCTGCAGTTACGGCTACGGGTCATTTTTAGAAGAGAATAATATTCATTGTGTTGCTGTGGTGGGTGAGTGAATCTCACAATGAAATGCGTGGGTCATGCTTAACCCCAAAATGATATGTATGTACACACATACACAGACACACACACACATTTTTATTTTTTTTTTGCATTTTGCATTGCATTCATGTATCATGACAATACATTTCCCCACAAAATTCTCCTTAATGTAATGCTACATAAATAAATAATGTGATGAAAATCATCTTTTCCAGACACATGTTTTTTAATTGACTTTAATATTCAGTACAACAAATACTAGCATGATATATAGTTACATCTGTATTTACAATTAAAATCATTTAATTTCTAATTTAATTTTTTTTTCATATTTTCCTGAAAAACTGTATCACAGTTTCCACAAAAATATTCAGCAGCACAACCATTTTCAACATTGATAATAATCAGAAATGTTTCTCGAGCAGCAAATCAGCATATTAGAATGATTTCTGAAGATCATGTGACACTGAAGACTGGAGTAATGATGCTGAAAATACAGCTTTGATCACAGAAATAAATTACATTTTACAATATATTCACATAGAAAACAGTTATTTTGAAATGCAATAATATTTCACAATAATTATTCTGTATTTTTGATCAAATACATGCAGCCTTGGTGAGCAAAAAAGCCTTCTTTAAAAACATTTTTTATTTATTTATTTTTTTTCTGTCCCCAAACTTTTGCACAGTAGTGTATATATCCACAATGACTTTGGGGAATTTTTTATTCAATATGTATTAGAATAATATTTATTTGAATTACCATGTATTTTACAAAAAAAAAACTCATTCAAAAATAAAACCATATTGTATATGATTTTATTTTATAATATTTAACATACAAATACATTTTCCCCTCAAATTGTCTGTATGCATACAAGAAACTTCTTTCAGAAACAAAACAGAAATTGCAGACGTTTGATTATGATTTCATTTTATAAAAATATCTTGTTTTATAATATAATTTCTTGATTTCTAGGTGAAATTTGACCCTGCCATTTCTGGAGAGTTTCTGTGAGTGTCTGTGTTGATGGAGTTTGAGAGTTTGAGTGTGTGTTCCTGCTAGTGTTAGTGCTAGTGAGAGTCAGCGCTCTGTCAGATTTCCTCTCTCTCTCTCTCTCTCTCTCATGACACTGCAGTAAAGAACACAGCGGCACAGCTCCTGATCTCACACACCGCATGCGAGCGTCTGCTAGAGAAACACCAGTGTGAGCGCTGAGGGCCACATGTGCTCGGCATCGCTGTGTCACTCTCACTGAACGATGCCAACACCAATTGTCTGAATTTGTTGCTGAGGAGGCCTCTCCTGGATTAAGACCTGTGGGGAACGAGACAGGTGTTCCTGGCCGGCCTAGACACTAATCCTCTCACCTGCGCTGGGTCAGAAATGGGTCAGTGTTCCGTAACACTCCAAAACAGGGTCATCACCTCACACCCCAAACCGGGTCAACATCTCACAGGCGAGCGAGCCGAGTGGCCCATATTTCTAGGAAGCGCTCTAATCCTCCTCACACCACAATATAACTCTGTGAGTTATGTAAATCCACTGCTATAGTGAGAACGGACACTTTTGTGGCAAACACTGAAAAGAACTGTAATGATTATGTAATGGATGATGTGCAGCTGCTCAGGTCTCGTGTTTTGTCTTGTTTAATCTGCGATAATGACCATGATCCCACTTATTTCATGCAAAATCATAATAAATACTATACATATTGATTGCAGAGATACTGAATATGAGCACAGCTACGCAGTGTTATTTGAGTATAACTGAGATACTATGAAAGTTTTTTTATTAATGTTTTGAATTACACACTAAAAAAAATCCATAACAAAAGGGCACAATATACTGTATTTATTTTTTACATTTATTTGCCCTGTATTATTTTTTTATATATCTATATAGTTTTTATTCATTTTTTTTTCTCAATTTTAGTTATTCTTGGTACATCAAGTTAAACTAAATCAAAAATAAGAAATGTTTTTTTTTTTATATTATATTTTATTTCAGTTAAAGCTTTCATTTCAAATAGTGTTTCTACTTGTGAATATTTGTAAATATTTCAAATAGTGTTTTTATTTTTTATTTTGTGCTTTTGTGATTTTTTTTTTGTATATATATATATATATATATCAGTAGTTTTTATTCATTTTTATTCCAGTTTTAGTCATTTTAGTACATCAAGTTAAACTAAATGATTATTTCAGTTAAATTTTATTTTATTATTATCATTTTAGTTTTAGTTAACTATGATAACCTTGCAAATATATAAGGGAGCCCAGATGAATAAACAGTTATGCATTGTTGCCATGTAAAGTGATCATTATTCAGAAATATTGGACTGCTGAATGCTGCAATTGACCAGAATGAAGTATTGCAGGATGGATAATTTATATTTATAGATTTAATAATAAAAGGGGAAAAAATATAATGTTTTTATGATTTTGACAAATTTTTTATTAATATATTTAAAACAAAGAAACATGCATTTTCTATAAAGATTACAATGAATAATAAACATTTCAGATTCTGCACTATTTCTAGGTCACTAATCAAATTGGTGACATTGATCATGTGACTCTATGGACAGACATTCAAATGTTGTTCTTTCATTGAAGCATGAAAATGAGAGTCAGGTTGTATACAAATGTGTGGATCTTTCAACTTTTCACTGTAATTGTGATGATAATCATTTGTGCTGAATCATTTGTATATTTACATGTAGCAATGACTCTTAGAAAATGTATCTCACTTCATAACAAAGTACTGCATGTAATAAGGTTACGCCGACATAAGCATTGCATCACAGTGTGTGAGACAGACAGGTTTATGATTCTCATAGTAGGTCACTGGAGTACAAAGAGTGCAGCTAAATACTGAGCCTCAGCACTTTTCAGGCATCATGTAATCTGCACAAATCCTGACCTACTGACTGAACATCCACAGCCGCGCTCCCAATCTGACCACTACCAGAAATAAACCAGTGTCTGATGCCTTCGTTTGGATCACTAATGAAATTCATTTTCACCTTTAACATATTAGCCTAAACCAGTGCAATTATCCAGTAAAATTTTACACTGTTTATTTTGTCAAAATTACTTGACTGCATTAGTTAAGGTTATTATAGTTAACTAAAACTAAAAACATAAAACAATTTTATAAAATAAATTATAAAATAAAGATTTTTGTAAAAAAAAGTTACTGAAATAAAATAAAACATCTTTTATTTCATCTAGTTGTAAACTTTTCTCAGTTTCATTTAGTTTACCTAGATGCACTAAAATAACTAAAACTAAAACTGAAATAAAAATGAATGAAACCTACATAGACATTTAAAAATGCTAAAATCACAAAACACAGCAAAATTACTAAAACTAAAATGAAAACAGAAAATATAAAAATAAAAACGAATTTAAAATAGTAATAAAGCACTATAATAGTATCTCAATTATACTAAAATAGGTTTACTTGAACTAATAATAACGAGTACTTCTACAGTATTTAATCATCTTTGCTATTGTTCATTTCAATATTTAGTACTACAGTTTTAAAATCAAGAGTTGTATCTGTTGACATTCGTTAATGCACTGTGAATTATTAATAATTATCTCAGATAGGTCCTTCAAGGTATCTTGGAGAGGTGAGGTGTCTAAGTCGCAACATCTAACTACTGGGGTGCCTCAGGGCTCAGTTCTTGGACCACTTCTCTTCTCTGTCTACATGGCATCACTAGGTTCTGTCATTCAGAAACATGGCTTTTCATATCACTGCTATGCTGATGACACTCAACTCTACCTCTAATTCCATCCTGATGATCCGACTCTCTTCCATCTTTATTTGACCCTCTAACTCTAGCACTCTATTTTAATTATATTCTTAAAAAAACAAGACTGCCCCTTTTAGACTTGCACTCTATTCATTTACTAACTGCTTGTTTTCTTTAAATAAAAAAACTAACACTAGCTTCTCTATTATTTTTGTATTCTATCTATTTGTTTTCTTTTTATTTAAAAAAGGCAAAAAAGGCCTCTAACGCTAGCTTGCTCTATTCTTTTTCTATTTTATCTGTTTTCATTTTTTTGTTATATAATAAAAAAAAAACTCGGTATGTTTACTGCGTTAAGCTAACTGAGACTTGTTATAGCACTTGCATATCATTGCTCTTTTGTTGGTTTTGATTGCTTCCCGTTGTCCTCATTTGTAAGTCGCTTTGGATTAAAGCATCTGCTAAATGACTAAATGTAAATGTAAATTAACATGAACGGTTGAATTGTATGAATTAATATAAAAAAATAAATAAATCAATAACTTGCAATACAGTCATTGGTTACACTTCATTTTAAGGTGTCCTAGTTACAGTGTAATTATACATTTAAGTGCTGAGTAATATTAATTAACTACATGTACTTTCCATATGGTTAGGGTTATGATTAGGGTAACTTGCATGTAATTATGCATAATTAATTGCTATTACAATAGTAAGTACGTGTAGCATGTGTAACAAGGACACCTTAAAATAAAGTGTTACCCAGTCATCTATTCATTGTAATATGCTGTAGAAAATGCACTGCTTATTGTTAGTTCATGTTCGCTAATGCATTAACTAATGTTAACAAATGAGTCCTTATTGTAAAGTGTTACCAATTTTCTCTCTCAAAAACCACTTAACATACTTTACCATGTAAAAGACGTCAACTAAAAGGTTTTTAGTGTAGCTGAATTAGAATTAGCATTTAACGCCAATATTCCCCAACTTTACACTGACATGGATTGAAAATCAAACAATGATTCGAGTGACATTTGATGGGACTTAAACTAGCAGAAATCCTGTAGTTCCAGTACAGAGAGCTCAAATTGGAGTCTGTTTTGAGGGTCAACAACAGAGGCAGCAACAAGGAAATTAAGCAGACTTGATGTGGCGGGAGGGGTTTGTTGGTGTTCGCAGCCAACTGCAGATAAGGAATGTCTTTATATTTATTTACATACAACAAAGAGCCTCGGTCACTGTGGAAAATGGAGTAAAAATGGGGGGAAAAGCATCATCTCAATGACTCTCCACAGGTTTCATTGTGTATTGAAGCCCATAAGAATGCATTCTTTAAATGTGTTGCTTTATGAAACAACTGATTTGCAGTTGGCCTGCTTGTATTGTTGACCTGTCAGTTATGAGAGCTCATCAATAGGGTTTTAATCAGCATGCATCTGGATTAGATTAGACCCGCCCACCGCCACGCATCACTTACATAAACCTGCAGCTCTGCAGCTCCTGCTCAGTGTGCAGCTCCGTTCCCTTCATCACAGACAGTCCCTGGGGAACAGTAGTGATGGACCTCAAGGAGTTATGCCTGAGTGAGAACTTCCAGTTTCTAAACCAGCACACGTAAGCAGGACTATTACTGTTACAAATGCAAATGCCTTTTTATATATTACTTTTTATACCTAAACTCTGCAGAAAGTGTTGTCATATGTGTTATGTGTCAGATGCAGCTCAAAGTGTTCATTAATTAATAAAGTGTTTTTTTAAAAAGCAAAATGAACTTTTTGTGCAGGTTGTAACATTTGCAACTCTTTGATTTGACTAAAAATGCCAGCAACGAAGCTTCAGTTTACAGTTTTAATGGACTGAAACGTTTGTGCTGTGTAATGTGATGACACAAGACTGTTTGAAGATTGCATGCCATTGCAAATATGTAAATAATGCTTTACTTTGCATTATGTATCATAAATATGCAGTGCACTATGCAATGCTTAGAAAGTTATTTAAGCTTTAATCTTTAAAAAATACTGTTTCTAATCTCAACTGCATACTGGCATGATGTTTTTAAGATGTGCAATATTTTACTTTCAAGGATTATGAACTGACTAAATTGGTAGTTAATGCATGTTTTTTTTTTTTTTTTTTTTAATACTACATAGGCTAATAATTTAAATAACCTAAAAGTCATTAATTAATAACCCAACTCATTCATAAATATTATATGTTGCTTAACAGGTCAGTAGTTCATGCAGTTTACATTAAAAAGATGAATATATAAAGAGCCTACACTATCTGTTCAAAAGTATGACATGATAATTAATCCCTTTTGCCTCTTATATACGAGTGTAAATGTAATTAAAAGACAAACTAACACTTTTGAAACTTGCTCCACCTCACATCAGTCTTTTGGATGCGTCCACCTCTGATGACCCTCCGTCCCCGACCGATGCGCCGCTCAAAGCCGCCCCGCTGAGCCCCTCGCTCGGCCTGGACAGCAGCGCGACACCGTTCAGCCCCGGCAGCGCGTCGGACAGCAGCGGCTACAGCGTTTTCTCCGGGAACCCGTCTCTGAACCCCGACTCCCCCGTCAGCTCCATCTCCATCTCCATCTCCAGCAGCAGCGCTGCGGCTCTCTTCCAGCCCGTCGGTCACACAGAGTCCCTGCTGAGCTGCGACTACATCGCGTCCCTGAACCCCGGGCCCAAGCGCCTGTGCCTGGTGTGCGGAGACTTCGCGTCCGGCTATCACTACGGCGTCGCGTCGTGTGAGGCGTGCAAGGCCTTCTTCAAAAGAACCATTCAAGGTAACGACTGCAGCCACAAAACATCATAAGACTTATTAATGGAAGTTAGTATGAAATTAAACAAGTTGAATTATTATATAGTAACAGGGCCGTCCTTAGCTGGAGCGGGGCCCCCCTCGGTCCGTTCGCGATCGAGTTCTCTCAGAATTGGCTCATAAAAATGATGTGACACTTAGATGCCTGCATTTTCATTTTTAAACAAATTACTGATTTTCGCTGCATGTATAGGCTAATGACTTAACAACGAAAATTAGTGTTCAAGTGTGTGCATGCATTTTTAAAGCAGCAGTGCTGTTAATGAGTGTAATGATCAATATGACATGAGTTAACTATCTGTCTGACATTGATTTGTGTGTGAAGACTCAGTGTGCTGCTGTTTTAATCAAAGCATACTGTCAACACAAGTGTCTTGATTTTGATTATTTGGAATGGTGTTTATAAAATACCAAATTAAAATTAAGTTTTATTATTATTATTATTATTTGATGAACTGTGAAGCTGAGATAAAACTGTTGCCAATGATTAATACTTAGCCACTGGAATTTCTATTAAATTTAAAATGTTTCTATTGTAAGATTTT
>NW_015662158.1:167731-178528 GCF_001515625.1 Sinocyclocheilus rhinocerous
TTTTGTAAAGGTTTCTGATGGATGCAGACGGTGTGTTTTTATTGGCTTTGGCCTTGGGCAGACAAAGAACAAGTGTGTGTTAACATATCAATATATTGATGAAGTGTTCAATCACATAACGGATGCTCTCATCCCACAGAGTCTTGTCCAGCGTTGTGTTTTAGACAGATCTATTGATTAACGTTAACCGTGGAAATTCCAGGATTTGCTTCTCTGGGCATTAATGCGTGTTGAACATTTGTCAATACTCTGGCCTCTGGGAAAGCCCCAACTTTCTACCTCTTGCCATGATTATTAAATTATGAGGCAGTGCAAATCAATAGTTGAACTCTGTCTGGACTCCTATGGATTTCTGTGTGAAAGCTCAGCTTGTGAAGCATGGGACAAATGGACTTTATGTTTGATTGAACATATGATAGATATATCGCACTTAGTAGAGCTACAGTTTTCAGTACATACAACTGAGCGTCTGTCTTTATGGCTTTTGAATTAAAAAATAAATAACAATTAATGGCATTCACTAACAACATTAAAGCATGTGTGCTTGCATATTGAGTTGTGCTGCTCACACAGGCTACATGAGTTTGAATCCAGCTTGCAGTGTTTCCTGATACCGTCCCTCCTCCCTGTTTTTTATTTTCCTCTGAATTAAAAAAGTGTGAACAGGTCAAAAGAAAAAAGTGCAATCCGTTTTTGCTGTGCTCTGTGTCCGTTGTAAATCTGGTGTGATTTGTGTGTGTTTCAGGAAACATCGAGTACAGCTGTCCGGTGGTGAACGACTGTGAGATCACTAAGAGACGGAGGAAATCCTGCCAAGCATGTCGTTTCCAGAAGTGCCTGCGTGCCGGCATGATGAGAGAGGGTGAGCTCCTCTAGAACCTGACACTAAAACTCTTAACTATTATTTGACCGTCATTTTATCTTTAGATGTTTGCTTTCCGTGGCTAAAATAACTTATGTCCATATATGCCTACAGTGGGATCCAAAAAGACTGAGACCACTTATATTTAGTATTTTTTAGTACTGAATAAACAATCCAAAGATATTTGCAGCATAACCGTTTGAGTGAATATTGCAAATGTACTTTCTTTTTCTTTAGAAAAGTATTGTAGGAAGTAAATGTATGGTTAAAGCAAAAAAGATGCACTGTATTGTATGGTAACATCAGTTACTAACAATGAGCAATACATTTGTTACAGTATTTATCCAAGTCTCAAAACTTTAAAAGTCATATATGAAAAGTTGACATTATGACTTTAAATGTTGTAATTATGATATAATCATGATATTATGACTTTAAAAGTCAAAATTATGACAAGTTGAAATTATGCTAAAAAGTCAAAATTCTATCATACTAAGTTAAAATTATGGCATAAAAAGTCATAATTATGACATAAAATGCTGAAATTGACATACTAAGTCAAAATGATGACGTACTAAGTCATAATTATGAGATAAAGTTGAAATTATGACAAGAAATCGAAATGATGACATAAAGTCGAAATTATGAGATAAAATGCCAAAAATGATTTTTTAAATTGGCTTAGTTTGTCATAATTTTGCCTTTTTATCTCATAATTATGATTTCTTGTCACAATTTCAACTTAATCTCATTGTGAGTTTGTATGTCAATTTCAAAATTGTAAAGTGACTGTGTGTTTAATTTATGACTTTTATTTCAGAATTTTTACTTTTTATCTCATAATGATGTTTTGGTTAGAATTTTGACTTTATCTCGTAATTATGAGTTGTACTTGGCAAAGTCTTGGCAAAGCGTGATTTTGTTTCTTATATTGCAGAAATGGGCTTCCATACATTTGGACACAGTGTCTATCTTGCTATTGCTTAGTGAAGCTGTTATGACAAGAACAGTGAACACAAGTGTACTTTAGCAGTAAGAACTAGTCATGTTTATTTATGTTATAATGACACATTATTTTCCGTGTGCGTGTGTGTGTGTGTGTGTGTGTGTGCCCAGCAAACCGATCCGTGAGTCTCACCACACACATACTAACATCCATTAACACAGCCTTCATGCAACCCTTTAGAACATTTTAAAATATTAACAAAAGAGCAGCGGACCTGAGCAAGAAGGCCAGCATTAGAAACTGTCGTCAGTGGATTATGAGTGGTTGAGGATTTAACCTGATTAACGGTTTAACATCATCAATAAAACATGCTCATTTTTTCCTTTCCAGGAAACAAAGTGATCTCTCAGCTCCTCGTATCTGAACCGGCTCCTCTGAGAGCCGCCCCTGACCCCGCGACCCCTGACAGTGACCTTAAAACGCTGCTGACCTTATGTGACCTTTTGAACAGGGAGCTGCTGGTTATGATCGGCTGGGCCAAACACATCCCAGGTACACAGCCAGTGCTGATCTGGTGAATCCTCATCCAGATGTGCTGCATGAAGATAACCGCTGGCTGTGTTTGGCAGGTTTCTCTGGCCTCTCGCTGGTGGATCAGATGGCGCTGCTCCAGAGCGGCTGGATGGAGACGCTGGTGCTGAACGTGGTTTGGAGATCTCAGGGTTCGGCTGACGAGCTTCAGTTTGCGGAGAACCTGCGACTGAACGAGAGCCAGTGTCGAGCCGCAGGACTGCATGATCTCTACACGGCTCTGAGATACCTGACCTCCAAATACCAGCAGATGGGCCTCAACCAGGAGGAGGTGCTCACTCTCAAAGCCATGGCTCTGGCCAACTCAGGTATATATACACACACACACACATACATATATATATACAGTATATAAACCTCTTACATTAAGTTATGTGTAATAAAATGGAATGACACACGGAAAAAGTATTCCTGATCCATATGCTTGTATTGATGCTTCTTAAGTAGTGTTGAGGGATTGCCTAAACTCTGTCTATATCTGGTTTGTGTGATAGGAGTTCATTCTGCTTTATTTTAGTTCCCATTTTCAGTCTCAGACTCACTGGCAAAGAAAAACCAATCAATATGAACAGAGCAGTTCAGAGCACAGATCAATACATCCATTAGCCGCGTCCCGCATCCGACCGCAGGGCGTTTACAGTCAGACGACACCCAGAAAACTATCGTTTTTACACTTGACACAGAAGAACCTGAAGAGCGTGACCTGATGGACCTGGGCTAGCCCATTAAGCACCAACAAGGGACATTCTAGAACGCTTAACGTGGCTTAACGCATTAAAACAGAGTTATTAAAAGACCAAACTCAGTAAACACATTATTAATGAAGTAAACTATTTACAGACAAGCAGATGAACCCAGAATGTGAAGGCAGCGCATTTAATTACACGTTAAGTGTTTTCCTCCCATAGAAAACCACTATAAGGAAAACGCGTAAAGTGGCTTAATGCATTAAAACAGTGTTTTAAAAATACCAAACTCAAACATTATAAATATACATACATACATACATTCATATATATATATACAGTAGTCAACATTTGAAGTGGTTCAAAAAAGTGGATTTTTTGCACCCTCAGATTCCAGATTTTCAAATAGTTGTATCTCAGCCAAATATTGTCCTCCTATCCTAACAAACCATACATCAATGGAAAGCTTATTTATTCAGCTTTCAGAAGTATAATCTCAAATATTTTTTTTAATGGACCCTTATGACTGGTTTTGTGGTCCAGGGTGACATTTTTAAGTCGCTTTGGATACAAGCGTCTGCTAAATGACTAAATGTAAAATAATAGGAAGCGTTGGGTTCGTATCATGGGCTCATATCTGCTTGTCTGTACATAGAGTGATTTATTAATAATGTTTATTGAGTTTGGTCTTTTTAAAGCCACGTTAAGTGCTTTTCACGTTAAGCGTTCAGGGTGTCCCAGTGTTTAACACTGCGCTCCAGCAGCCGAGGGGCTCTAGTGACCCCGCCGACGCTTTCTTTCAGACGCAGAGAACGTGGAGGGCGCCGAGGCCGTGCAGCGCTTCCAGGACGGGCTCCACGAGGCCCTGCAGGACTACGAGAGCAGCCAGCGTCCGTCCGAGGCTCACCGCGCCGGGCGCCTGCTCATGACGCTCCCGCTGCTGCGTCAGACGGCGCTCAGAGCCGTGCGCTGCTTCAGCCGGCTGCACAGGGACGGACGCGTGCCCATGCACAAACTCTTCCTGGAGATGCTGGACGCCGCGATCTAGAGCAGGAGGTGTTTTAACCCCTAAAGTGTCACCCCCATTTCTGAACATAGACGTGAAAGTGCACTATCCAAACGACAATCTGCAGATCATTGCAGAAGTGGAACCATTTCAAAAAGTTATAGAAGTTTAAATTACTGTAAAGAAAACACACTGTACCAATTTTTATTTTATTTTATGTATTTTACAAAATATTTTTAAATCCAAAATTGATATAAAATTAAATCCTTATGTCTAAATAAGCTATGTTCCAAATTTGAAGTTGATATAAAAAAAATTGATATTTTATTTAGAGCGTCATACCACAGACAGCCACCGGGTGCCATCCAAACATGATTTTTTAATGCATTTTTCTGTCACAAATGTGACCCTGGAGCACAAAACCAGTCATAAGTGTCAATTTTTCGAAATTGAGATTTATACATCATCTGAATAAATAAGCTTTGCATTGATGTATGGTTTGTTAATTTTTTTGCTGTTACTTTTTAATTACTATTAAAAGCTAATTAATACTATTAGCTAATTATTAACTAAATAATTAGCTAATAACTAATTAGTACTATTAATTACTCTGCTATTACTATTCTATCACAAAATAACCACCCAATATGGAATTTTGAGACACAGACCTTTCCGACGATATGTATTTTGTCAAGTTTATTAAAAGTTTTGATACTAAAAGAGCGTAATATGACACTTGACCCCGCCCACTTAGGGGGAGGAGACCGCCAAAAGATATTAAAGTACCATTTCCATTGAAAAGCAATGTCCGTTTTCAAAATGGTTTTCACAGGATGAATTTTGAGATTACTTAAGTACGTAATAGAGAAAAAAGACAGGTGGGCTGGTGCCACTTAAGGGGTTTTAACAGAGCAGCTCAACCTCCAGGTGGACATCAGGGTAACCGCGTCCAGTGCGACGCTTAACGCAGCTGAAGCAGTCTGGCAGCTAAACTGCACTTGATGACGAGAGGTTCATATCGCTCTCCGTCTCACTGAAGCACAATCTTTTACTATGTATTTGATTTTATAGCTTTACATGATATATCAATGTTTTTCACTTTTTATTCTGTAGAGGTTCGTCAGTCTTTGGGAACTCGGTTACTATTGAAGACAGTACGGTCAGCATCATAAACAGCAACACAAATAGTCTGCAGTACATTGTCAAGCTATTGAGCAATATGCCTTTCTATTTATTGTCTAATTTATTACAAATGCCCACCTATCTGCTGTTATTTATATGAAAATAAATTATTTTTTTTGGAATTTTCCAGAGTGCTTTTTTCAGGTAAATGAGTGCATTTACAAACACAACAACTTTAAAAAGGTTAATTCAGTGTTCAAGGAAGAATAACTATATAACAGAAATGTGTTCTAATATTATGTAGATCATGACAAATAAAAATCATGTTAAAATTAAATTGTATATGTAAAAAGACAAAGATATATTATAATATTACACAAAAACTAATTATTAATGAATAATTAATAATAAATAATTAAATATTATATTATTTATCATATATTTTAATACATCTCTTAAATTATTGTAATGATAATTTTTTGCTGATAATCAGTTACACTATAACATAAAATACATTAAACATAAAATATTTTATATTATTATACAAAACTAATTATTAATAAAGAATAATTAAATATTTATATTCTTTATTAATATATCCATTTGAATTACCTCTTAAATTATTATAATTATTTATTTTACTGATAATCAGTAACACTAAATTAATTAAAAATGTATATTACAATTAAATTGCATATATAAAATACATAACATATACAAAACTAATTAATAATGAATAATTAAATATTATATGAATTATTAATACAACCTTTTAAATTATAATAATGATAATGATTTATTTTATTGATAATCAGTAATACAATTAATTAAAAAGTTTTATATTAAATTAAAGGGTTAGTTCACCCAAAAATGAAAATTAGGCTGTGTTTTACTCACCCTCGAGGCATCCTAGGTGTATATGACTTTCTTCTTTCAGACGAATCCAGTCGGATTCTCATTGGACGGGCTCTCACTGGTCGGAGAGGTCAGGGGTCGTCTTGGAGACGTGGGTGTCTGTGATCTGGCTGGACTGAGCGGTGAAGGAGCAGGACTTGGTGCTGCCGAAGCTGGTCTTCTCATGGATGCCGCTGCTGCTGAAGAGGAGGATGATGAAGGTGTGGAGAATGGCGACTGCATTCTGAGGCCGAGTCTCGCTTCGAGCTCACTGCACACAGCTAAACTGCGTCTCCCCGCGTCCAGGCCGGCTGTGTCCGAGCTCTTGGCTCTCTCCTGACAGCGCTCCACAAAGCTGCCCCTGCGGATGGAGCCCAGGCCATCGCTGCTGGCCAGAGATGACTGGCTCAGGCCGAGGTGGGGTTTGCTGAGGGGAACCAGCGGGGCCTGACGGGGCAGACTACCGGTCAGAGGAGCCGGACCCCGAAAACCACCGGCAGCTCGACCGATTTCACCGAACTGAGACTGAAGACTGTGGGGAAAGACATGAGAGACAATATAAATGAGCAACAGTGCCATCTACAGGCCATGAGAGAAACCAAGGCTAACACTTTATTTCACAGTGACTGTGTTACACCTGTATCAACTGTAATAATGACAGTAAGTTATGCATAATTACATGCAAATAACCAGGGGTGCACATACGTTTTTCAGCCTGGTTCTCATAAGAGAACCTGGAGATTTGATTTGATCCTCACACTGCACATAGTGTAATTAAATATAACTATAAAAAAATAAATTAATAATAGTGATGATATTATTGCACTTTATTTAGTTATTTAAAAAAATTATAATAATAAACAAAATAATAAAGTGTGATTATACTATTATATTCTAAAATAAAAAGGGAGTATTACATACAAATACAATTATATTATAGAAAACTTAAAAACAAAATGCTAATATTTACTTCTTTTTTAAAATATGAATTCCGTGTTTAGCGCTGCCGGTGCCAATTGAAAAGCGTCAGTCAGTGAATGAAATGTCACAGTTTTGCAGTGTGCTTTGAAAACGGCAGCGGGTAGCCTAGATTTATGCTTTCAGTTTGAATAGAAATATTATACAATACAGTTTGTCAATCTAAAACGGTAATTGTGCATTAACAGCTGTCAACCATGTCGGTACGCAAATGTGCGGTATGAACTTATTTACACAGTGCATTTTTTATTTTGGTCACGCATGCGGACCTGCGGACCACTTATGTGCACCACTGCATATAACTAACTGAATGTCGTGTTACCCAAAATTATATATAAATTAATTTAGCAAAATTATAAACAGCTCACTTCAAAAAATGTCACAAAACTTAAATGATTTGAATAATTCTTTATTCAATTGGCGAATCTTTTATTTGGTCAGTGAATCATTTCTTTACATGAATCATGTGAGCAAACTGATTCACTTAAGATTCACAAAAAGATACTTTTGTTTTAATTACTGTAGCCTCAGCCTCAAACGTCAAAGCCACGGACAAAAGTAAGTGAGATATTTAAAGCATAGAATCTTTACAATATGTCCAAGAATTTTTTTTACTTGTCTGTTATTGTGGCGACATTTCCACGCCCCTAAACATGACGCGACACAAAACGAAACCTGATTGGTTGCTTTACCTGGCCATTCAAAGGTTCCCTGGCCAAGGTTCCCAGACCTTTTGTCTGACTACACGAGACTATAATTACTGTAGCTCCTCCCTAAATTGAGAAATACTTTCTAAATGATATGTAAAACATTTTTGTCAAATGAAAAGATTGAAAATGACGTGCAGTATGCTATGTGTGCCCAATATAACTGCATATATCTGTAAGTGTCGTGCCAATTACCCAAAGCTCAAGGAATCAGTTCAAGATGGAGCTTTTCAACGGACTCTTTGGCTATCAACAAGCTTCCCTGCTGTCGATTTGCCATGCGAGAATCCATCCCTCTTGGTAATAAACAGAGTGCAGAAGAGAAACAGAGCAAGAGTGGGGAAATTAAAGAAAAGCAGACAGAAGCATTTCTAGCTCATTCCTGCATTATGGCGCATTTCCATTTTTTCGCCTCAGTCTTAATCTCCATTGAATGACTGTCATCGCCCTCCGGCAGTAATTAGGAACGGACTCTGGACAACAACAGACAAGTTGGCCTAGCTTGTCTCAAGCAGCAAATTACCTTTAGCTTATGGTAAGCAATATTCCGTGCCAGGCAACTTTTACTGCTGATTAGCAATTAGCCCAAACTACCGGCAGCCGAAGAGCTAATGTTTAATTTGGTCTGCTAATGATAGTGCACGCATCTAGTGTGCGCAACCTGGGAGAGCAAACTCGAGGGAAGGGGGTTGGGTGTAGAAACCTATGGATTTCTTCTTAATTCCTTTTCATTTACAAGACATGCCCTCAGGTAGTAAGGAAATTTCTTAGCGATTAGTAATGGCTGCCCCCTCAAAGTGGCAAACGAATGTTAATGCTTCTCTTCAAGGCCTTCACCCAGAAAATACACACTCCTGAGGCTAAATAATCATAGTGTTTTCTTTCAGAAAGACATGAGAGACAATATAAATGAGCAACAGTGCCATCTACAGGCCATGAGAGAAACCAAGGCTAACACTTTATTTCACAGTGACTGTGTTACACCTGTATCAACTGTAATAATGACAGTAAGTTATGCATAATTACATGCAAATAACCAGGGGTGCACATACGTTTTTCAGCCTGGTTCTCATAAGAGAACCTGGAGATTTGATTTGATCCTCACACTGCACATAGTGTAATTAAATATAACTATAAAAAAATAAATTAATAATAGTGATGATATTATTGCACTTTATTTAGTTATTTAAAAAAATTATAATAATAAACAAAATAATAAAGTGTGATTATACTATTATATTCTAAAATAAAAAGGGAGTATTAAATACAAATACAATTATTATATAGTAAACTTAAAAATAAAATGCTAATATTTACTTCTTTTTTTAAAACATGTTGTTGATTAAGATTAAAATATTTGAATCGTGATTAATCACATGATTGTATTGAGTTAACTCGTAATTAATCGCAACTTAATCGCACATTTTATCTGTTCTAAATGTACCTTAAATTAACATTTTCAACTTTTTAATACTCTAATCAACATGAGCATGGACAAATATGGATGCTTTATGCAAATGTATGTTTATCATTAGTGAAACCATGCCTAACATAGAGCATGAAGACTAGACATTTTTCATAGCTCATAGATGTTTTTCAAAGCACTTGTTCATGTCTATTAGACACATGAGAAAAGAACATAGAAACACCAGGTTCCCATTACTTCTCTTTCTTTGCACTGAGCAATTTACTTACACAAGCCTGTTTACATTATTCACAGGACAGGGCAGCTCACTTCTTCTGAACAGGCAAAATGTAGATTTATTATTTATTATTACATGTGTTTGCCTCTCTGTGCCCACATACTGTATTTTGATGCAGCCAAATTCTCAATAAAACTGTTTTCATTGATATATTTTACCGTTTCTGTTGTCAGACTGAATGAAGGAATGCATATGAAATAGTGACTGCATAACCAGCTCTACCTTCCAAAGTTATTAATCTGCACAAAATCCTGATTTACAAGTAGTGTAGCCTGTCAGTAGGAAATATCAGTTGACATTTTCAAACATTCATTTTGCCATCAATTGTAATAATCCAGTGAGATTTTTGTTCGTAATACTAGAACTAATGTAGCGTGCATATTCATGCATGCTTGATGTTAAATGCATTATAAAAACCTCTTTAGAATATAAATTGCAGCACATTTCAGATGATTAAAAAAACGGACCACATTTCTGTAAAATGCAGTAGGTTTAAGTGATTACAATAGGTTAACATGCATACCTATGTTAACATGTATAATGTTTAAGTTTGAGACTATATTACTGCAATGTGTAATTGTGTAGGCATGTAGTTTGAGGGTGTAGGACTGGAGGTGTGTGTACCTGCACATGGAGTTGCGTGAGGAGTGTGTGAGAGACGCGGCAGGACTCATGTCTGGTGTTCGGGTCAGTGCCAGATCACACTGGTCCAAAAGCTCCAGTAACTCCTCTTCAGTGGGACCTCCGAGAGCTTTAACACACAAATACATAACATTTCTGTTTTTGCCTGTATTGTGTTTCATTTAAACTGTTTAAGGAAACACTTTTTTTAAACACAGGCCCTTTATTTCAGAACGTGCTTCACAACTCCTTGTTCAAGCTCTTGTTCTGTCCAGGCTGGACTATTGCAATGCTCTCTTGGCAGTTCTATCAAACCTTTACAATTAATCCAGAACACGGCAGCAAGCTTAATTTTTTATGAGCCGAAAAGAATGCCTCTGTTTATCAATTTGCACTGGCTACTAATAGCTGCTCGCATAAAATTCAAAGCATTAATGTTTGCCTACAAAACCACCACTGGCTCTGCACCCCTTTACCTAAATTCATTACTTCAGACTTATGTGCCCTATCTTTCACTAGTTGCATTCACTCGTTTCCCAGTCATCATGAATGTTGAATTTTCAATACAACTGAAATATTTCAGAGAACATCATAAGCTAACTTCATGTTCAATTGATGTTGATTTTCCTCAAATGTTTTTTTATTTTTTTTATTCACCATTATAGTGATTAGCGTTCCCTT
>NW_015662159.1:0-118 GCF_001515625.1 Sinocyclocheilus rhinocerous
GTGGTGGTTTCAGACATTACAGTGCTGCACTCGTACTGACTCTTACTCTGCCTGAAAGAATGAAGGCGGAGCGATTCGACCAATCAGATGAAAGGAGCGTTTCAGCGCCGCCCACACG
>NW_015662159.1:385-897 GCF_001515625.1 Sinocyclocheilus rhinocerous
TATTTTCGTTTTTTTCCAAAACACGAAAAACGAGAATTCAGCTTAAATTTTCGTTTTTCGTTCTTTGGTGGAAAAATGAATAAACAGCTTGAATATTGGATTTCTACACGTGAGTCCTCCACTGCTGCAGTTGTATGGATTCTTAACGCATTTATTGCAACTACATTTAATCTTTTTTTCATCAAACAAACAGGCTAATGAATAGCTCAACACAACTCGTACCGGGGCAGAGTCTAGACAGGGCTTTCTTCTGTGTAGATATAAATTCTATTCTTTGCATCAGCTGGGCATGGCAGGGTATGATATGACAGCTGTCATAGCCTACCCTGCTCACCCAGTAAGTCTGTTTGTTTAAGTAATTAATTAATTTGTTTCAAAATAAATATTTTAAACACTAAGACAAAAAGGAAAGAATAATAAATTGGCTTGGGTATATATATGTTCACGCAAGAACTGTCATTCTGACTGACAACCGGAGAACAACAGATATTAAATAGCCTACTGTTAGAGTT
>NW_015662159.1:3660-6706 GCF_001515625.1 Sinocyclocheilus rhinocerous
AACTCGGTCCTGCAGAGTTTAGCTCCAACCCTAATTAAACACAGCTGAACCAGCTAATTACGGTCTTATAGGTGCATCTCAATAAATTAGAATGTCGTGGAAAAGTTCATTTATTTCAGTAATTCAACTCAAATTGTGAAACTCGTGTATTAAATAAATTCAATGCACACAGATTGAAGTAGTTTAAGTCTTTGGTTCTTTTAATTGTGATGATTTTGGTTCACATTTAACAAAAACCCACCAATTCACTATCTCAACTAATTAGAATATGGTGACATGCCAATCAGCTAATCAACTCAAAACACCTGCAAAGGTTTCCTGAGCCTTCAAAATGGTCTCTCAGTTTGGTTCACTAGGCTACACAATCATGGGGAAGACTGCTGATCTGACAGTTGTCCAGAAGACAATCATTGACACCCTTCACAAGGAGGGTAAGCCACAAACATTCATTGCCAAAGAAGCTGGCTGTTCACAGAGTGCTGTATCCAAGCATGTTAACAGAAAGTTGAGTGGAAGGAAAAGGTGTGGAAGAAAAAGATGCACAACCAACCGAGAGAACTGCAGCCTTATGAGGATTGTCAAGCAAAATCGATTCAAGAATTTGAGTGAACTTCACAAGGAATGGACTGAGGCTGGGGTCAAGGCATCAAGAGCCACCACACACAGACGTGTCAAGGAATTTGGCTACAGTTGTCGTATTCCTCTTGTTAAGCCACTCCTGAACCACAGACAACGTCAGAGGCGTCTTACCTGGGCTAAGGAGAAGAAGAACTGGACTGTTGCCCAGTGGTCCAAAGTCCTTTTTTCAGATGAGAGCAAGTTTTGTATTTCATTTGGAAGCCAAGGTCCTAGAGTCTGGAGGAAGGGTGGAGAAGCTCATAGCCCAAGTTGCTTGAAGTCCAGTGTTAAGTTTCCACAGTCTGTGATGATTTGGGGTGCAATGTTATCTGCTGGTGTTGGTCCATTGTGTTTTTTGAAAACCAACGTCACTGCACCCGTTTACCAAGACATTTTGGAGCACTTCATGCTTCCTTCTGCTGACCAGTTTTTTGAAGATGCTGATTTCATTTTCCAGCAGGATTTGGCACCTGCCCACACTGCCAAAAGCACCAAAAGTTGGTTAAATGACCATGGTGTTGGTGTGCTTGAGTGGCCAGCAAACTCACCAGACCTGAACCCCATAGAGAATCTATGGGGTATTGTCAAGAGGAAAATGAGAAACAAGAGACCAAAAAATGCAGATGAGCTGAAGGCCGCTGTCAAAGAAACCTGGGCTTCCATACCACCTCAGTAGTGCCACAAACTGATCACCTCCATGCTACGCCGAATTGAGGCAGTAATTAAAGCAGAAGGAGACCCTACCAAGTTATTGAGTACATGTACAGTAAATGAACATACTTTCCAGAAGGCCAACAATTCACTAAAAATGTTTTTTTTATTGGTCTTATGGAGTATTCTAATTTGTTGAGATAGTGAGTTGGTGGGTTTTTGTTAAATGTGAGCCAAAATCATCACAATTAAAAGAATCAAAGACTTAAACTACTTCAGTCTGTGTGGACTGAATTTATTTAATACACGAGTTTCACAATTTGAGTTGAATTACTGAAATAAATGAACTTTTCCATGACATTCTAATTTATTGAGATGCACCTGTATACATACCATCCACTCCAACTGCATTCCTTACATCTCACTGTTTGCAGTTTTTTTGTTTTAATTGAAGAAGTGGACAGGTGATGAGGAGCTTCACACACTCCATTCCCTTACAATCCTCTACATTCAGACTGATACATTATGATTAGAATAGCAAAACAACTTGTTCACATGAAAGGCTAGCATTGATTACTTGTATTATATACTTATATCGATTATAATTTATATTCTGATTAATAAAAATATTCCATACCTGTTCCACTAAATGTTTATTTCAGTAGGAAGACGCCAGAAAAGACTGTAGGGGAATTTAAAGTGAAACCCAAAGGACCCGGTGTGATGAATGAAGACCAGGAGTCAGAGATGTGATCAATTAAAGAAACGATTACTGAAGAAAATAGTTTGCAGTTTCATCAGCAGAAGACAGCTTCAACACTCTCGATGGAGTTTGTAGGCCGCTCTGAGTACATGTCCAAGACACCAGCAATTATACTCTAGCAGAGGTCACTAATTATGTCAATGCATAGAAAGAAAGAAGAAGGATTTTGGTTGGTCGAAACATAGATACACTTAGAAAATCTCCACACATGGATGGAAAACTCGAAGCATATCTTCTAGCGATTATTTTGGTGACAAGTGATCAGAGGTCAGACGCAATATGTCTCTCCAGAGACGTATATCTGGACATCAGGGTGACAGCAGATGACGGTTTCCTCCTAGAGCTGTCTCTCTCTGCATCTAGCTGCAAATACACACACTCGCACACATACATATGCAGATAACACTTATCTGTACTTCAAGGTTGCCGGGTTCTGCCCTGAATCTGATCAAATATGGTTCACTACACACACAATGAGAGCAGCTTAAGAGAGAAAAAAGGCAGAATAAAGACATATTCAACTTATGTTGTAACATGCAGACACATCAATATCATAAATGTTATAATCACTCGATGGTCACGTAGATGGGAGTTCCCGATGACCTCTGTGACATGACAGTGTGACCCTGAGAGAAGAAGACAGAACTCAGCATGTCAAAGCTTACAGTTACACATCCGATATCTCCTCACTACAGGGAAGAAATATATTCAGTGCATCAGCTGCATATAATATTCAGTGGTTTGTTTCTATAACTACAGACTCTAATTTTGTAAATGTACACCTAATGAATTACACATAAATGGCACACAAAGCATATTAACCTTCTAGCCACAGACTGCATTTAATGATCGTTTCATTCTTACAACTGATTGTCAGCTAGAAACAGACTATTTGTATAAAAATGCCAGTTTTGTCTATGTCTTCACATTCCACAGAAACAAATGCCTCACTACAGACTTTCCCAGCTGTCAGTGTTGGGGAAAGTTACTTTTAAATGTAATGCATTACAATAT
>NW_015662160.1:0-1417 GCF_001515625.1 Sinocyclocheilus rhinocerous
CGTCATAAATATTTCCCTTTTTGAGTTGAAAAACCCTACAATATTGTGTTATTACAAAAAGGCAACTTGTTCTAAATCATAATATTGTTGCCTAACACAGTAGGTATGCATACCACGTAATATTAGAATAGTTACACCTTTTTTTAATTTTCCAAGTCATTACCCCCTTATACATATTGTTTCCGTTTACCTACACGTACGTTCAGCTGTAAGTTATGCTGACGTGGAAAATTGTGGTCTGTGTGTCATACATACCACGTAATTTCAGAATAGGTGCCCTTTAGTTATAAAATACTTATTGTCACGAATCCGGTCTGTGGTCTTCCAGCTGCTCGCCACCAGAGGTTGCCTTCTGATTACATTGACTCTCACACCACACAAACTGTTGCACGTCAACCTGGACTACATTTCCCATGCCCCATTGCACTGATTGGACTCACCTGCAGCCAATCACGCACACACTATATAACAACCACTCAAATCCTTCTCAAATCGCAGAGTATTGTTTGTGTTTATCCCTGAGTCAGTGATAGCAACTTTACGGAGTCAGTTCTCTGACCTAGAGTCTAGCCTTAGTCTTGTTTATAGTCTGTTTTCCCGTGTTTGGACTCTAGCCTGTTTTCTAGTTTCGCCTGTTCTCTGCCTGTCCTGAATGATATCGCCTGACTTGGATTACCCCTCTCGTCTCGCCCTGTTCGGATACTGTTTACCCCTCGCCTGGACCATCGCCTGTGTTTCGAATTACCCCTTTGGATTAGCCTGTTTGGCCATTGTTTGCCGGCGATTGACCACGCCCGTTTACTGGACTACTCTTGTGTCTTGCCCTCAATATACCTGTTTGCAATTGTCTGACCCTCGCCTGTTTCATGACCATGTCTGTGAATAAAGCTTTGCATTTGTATCCGAACGCCTCACGTCTCGTTCGCCCCGTAACAGAATACTCGGCCACACAAGGATCCAGCAGCTTTTCGGATGGACATTGGCCAGGTATGCACATTGCAAGTCTGTTATTAACCCTCGAGCAGGGCAGGCGATCACTCAACGAATATATTCAAGAGAATTTAACCAATGCCTATTTCTCTGATTTACCAGACTGTGTGTTAAGAGTTTTTTTTGCGAAGGCATTAATCAACCGCTGAAGTCTAAGCTTAGACGCGAGGCTCCGCATTCATCACTCTTTTATGGACTATGCTTTGTTGTGTATTGACTCTTCATTCACTGTGGGTGTCGCAGAGGAGGAATGCGACACCGCGTCCGTGACTGAAATGGCGGATGCACCAGAGCACACTCACATAATGGCGGCGACAGCAGAGACTGTTTGCAAAATGGAGGCCACAGCAACGCCCCGTCAAGTCACAGCTGATCTTCATGAATCAAGTCAAGTCACAGTTGATCTTCATGAGTCAAGTCAAGTCAC
>NW_015662160.1:1581-15536 GCF_001515625.1 Sinocyclocheilus rhinocerous
GAGTCCAGTCAAGTCACAGTTGATCTTCATGAGTCAAGTCAAGGTTGATCGTCATGAGGCAAGTCACAGCTGCTCTTCATGAGTCAAGTCAAGTCACATCTGATCTTCCAGAGTCTCGTCACGTCTCAGCTGATCTTCCAGAGTCTTGTCACGTCTCAGCTGATCTTCCAGAGTCTCGTCACGTCTCAGCTGATCTCCCAGAGTCTCGTTACGTTTCAGCTGATCTTCCAGAGTCAAGTTACGTCTCAGCTGTTCGTCCAGAGTCACGTCACGTCACAGCTGATCGTTCAGCGTCTCGTCCCGTCCTGTCTGTTGCACCCAGATCTTCGAGGTCAGTCCTTCGGTATCCCAGTCTAGTATCCAGTGTTAGGGATGCACCGCTGGTGTCTGCACATGCAGCTGGTATCCTCAAACCTACTCACTGTATCCCTCCAGTTCTTGAACTGATTCCCCTGTCTGCAGCCTTTCCCATATGGGGGATTGCTTTATGGTGTGTTTGGGCTGCATACACTACCTCTGAAACTCCAGAGCCAGCGATGTCCGCGGAAGGATCTCCAGAGGTGGTGGCTGAGGCTGCAGATCCTCCAGAGATTGCGGTGTCCGCTCCAGGTCCCCCAGAGTTGGCGGCTGAGGCTGCAGAATCTCCTGAGGTGGCGCCGTTCACTTCTGCTCTGGTCACGGTAGTGGCGCCCACTCATGAACCCTCTGCCTGTCCTGTCACGGCTATGGAGGCCGTCTGTGAATCCTCTGCATGTCCTGTCACGGCTATGGAGGCCGTCTGTGAACTCCCTGCCTGTCCTGTCACGGCTATGGAGGCCGTCTGTGAATCTTCTGCCTGTCCTGTCATGGCTATGGAAGCCGTCTGTAAACTCTCTGCCTGTCCTGTCACGGCTATGGAGGCCGTCTGTAAACTCCCTGTTTGTTCTGTCACGGCTACAGAGGCCATTTATGAACTTTTGTCCTGCTCTGAACCGGCCGAGGAGGCCATCTCTGAACTCTCGTCCTGTTCTGAACCAGCCTTGGTGGCTGATTGTGAACTGTCTGTCCGCCTAGTCTCAACTAATGTGTCTGATTTTGAACTGTCTGTCTTGCCTGTTTCTGTCAAGAATTCTAAACCTGAGCTGTCTGTCTGTTCTAATGCTGCTGTAGGGTCTGAATTTGAACTATCTGTTGGTCCTGATTTAATCATCGAGTCTGATGTTGAACTATCTGTCTGTCCAGTTTCTACTAATGAGCCTGAGTGTGACATGTCAGCTTGTCTGTTCTAATCAATGCTCTTGACTTTGATCTATCTGTTTGCCCAATTTTGAATAATATGTCTGAACTTTCTGTCAGTCCTGTTTCAGTTACTGATTTTGGTTATGAAATGTCTACCAGTACAGTTTCACTCATTGAGTCTAGTTGTGAACTGTCAACTCAACCAGTCTTTACCAATGATTCCAATGTTGAACGGTCTGTCTGTTCAGTTTCAGTCAGTGAGCCTGTTGATGAACTTTCTGCCCGCTCAGTTGTCACCAGGGAAAATATTAATGAACTTTTTGTGTTCCCTGCTTCGGTCCTTGAGACCGTATATGCTCTGTCTGTTTCTTGTGTCTCAGTTTTCCCTAGGTTCCAATCTCTACCAGGGGTCTCTGCTCCGCCATGGTGGTCTTCTGCTCCGTCTGCTCCGCCATGGTGGTCTTCTGCTCCGTCTGCTCCGCCGTGGTGGTCTTCTGTCTGGCTTTGGTGGTCTTCTGCTCCACCGTGGTGGTCTTCTGCTCTGTCTGCTCCGCTGTGGTGGTCTTCTGCTCCGTCTGCTTCGCTGTGGTGGTCTTCTGCTCTGTCCGCTCCGCCGTGGTGGTCTTTTGTCTGGCTCTGGTGGTCTTCCGCTCCCTGTCGTAGGGATCTTCGGACTCGTCTGCTCTGCTGTGGTGGTCCTCAGTGCCACCTTCTGCCGGTGCCTCAGTGCCTCCTTCTGCCGGTTCTGTCCTGGCACCCTGCTCTGCCGCCTCTGCCCTGGCTCCACCTTGGCATCCTGCTCTGCTGGCTTTGCCTCAGTCCCCTGTCCCTTCACTTCCACATGGACCTGGCCCTCCATCCCTCCCCCTGTTCCGCCTCCTCTCCACCACCCTCCTGGACTTAACAGTGTTTATGTTGGAGCGTCTGGAATCCGACTCTAGCCTGTTCTCTAGTTTCGCCTGTTCTCTGCCTGCCCTGAACGATATTGCCTGTCTTGGATATCGCCCCTCTAGTCTCGCCCTGTTCGGATACAGTTTACCCCTCGCCTGGACCATCGCCTGTGTTTTGGATTACCCCTTTGGATTACCCTGTTTGGACATTGTTCGCCGGAGGCTATGTCGGAAACTGTCCATTATGTTTTAAAAGAGATTTTCTTTTATAAATGCTAAAAACTAAGGAGCTATGTCGGGTCAAGAACAATTTTCACATTATATACTTTTTGTTCTAATATACAGTAATGTGCAAAAAGTCTTAGGCCATTAGTATTTTCACCACCAAAAAAAATGTTTTTAAGTCAGTTCTATCTATCTTTTGCTGTAGTGTGTCAGAAGGAAATATCAGTTTACATTTCCAAACATTTCTTTTGCCATTAATTGTAGTAATCCAATTAGATTTTTGTATGCACAAGGAGTCTGACAATAACCAGGGTTCCACACAGAGATCTGATCTCACCATCATCCAGCCCATCTGGAATTACATGAATAATCAGAAAAAATAACTAAAACAGACTAAATCCAGAAGAACTGTGGCAACGTCTCCAAGAAACCTTCCTGCAAAGCTACAGTACTGTGAAAAGTTTTAGGCACTACATAAATTGATTTTATTTATCAATTAACTTCTATTAATTAAATCAAATCAACATTTGGTGTGACCAACTTTTGTGTTTAAATGATGTTTCTCATACTGAACTTTCTCATCCACTTCATTCAGTTTTTGACTCTCTTCTTTCAGCATTATCAGGTCTAAAGCAAAAAAAAAACAAAAAAAACAAGTTTAATGGCACAAAACTAGTCTATCTTTTTTTGACATGTAAAGCATCAAAATAAACAAAGCATCAAAACCAACGACATGTATGCTAGATCCTATACCCAATAAGATACTGACATAGCCCCTACCTGTGATCTCAGAATCTCTGGTTAACTCATTGCTTTATTTAAGACAAGTCCTATAAACGTTCAAACTGTTTTTTAGAATGAAAAAAAAAAACACACAGCTTGACCCAGATCTGGTTAAAATTTGAGAAAAAAACAGTTTCCTCAACTAGGTTCAGTTTAAAGACCCATCACAGCACAAAACTGTGCTTATTAAAGCTACAAATCACCTGCTTTTGGCATCTGATCATGACTACATATCTCTTCTAGTGTTATTAGATCTTTCAACAGCATAGATCATGACATTCTCTTAGATAGCTTGAGACGTATGTTGGCATTCATTGACAAGCATTAGCATGGTTTAGGTCCTATCTATCTGACCGCAACCACTTTGTATAAGTGAAGAGATCTCTCACCAAAAACAAGTATGGAGTGCCACAAGGCTCAGTATTAGGTCCTCTGCTTTTTTTCCTTGCATCTCCCCCAAGAGACAGTCTCATTAGACCGCACTATATTATGCCAATGATACTCAGTTTAACATTTCTTCACAATCTGAAGTCACTGCACAACTGTCCAAGTTAGCAGAGTGTATTGTAGTTAATGGCATTCACTAGGGCATTCCAGGGCCTGGTTTTAAGACAGGGCCCCTCTCTGACTGCAACAGTGGAGAAAGGTTTGATACATTTAAATTTGAACTTGGTAGACTAGCACAAAAAATGTCCAACCCTATCAGATAAGGCAGCTATGACACCTGCCAGACACCTCTTATGCTGTTTTCATACTGGATGCACAAGCAGAGCGGAGGCAGTGCAGAAGCTGTGCGTATGCAGAGCGGGAGCAGCACGTGCCCATTGAGCTTCCACACTGGCAGCGTTTGTCGCGCGTGGCTAAACCGCGTCTTGTATACTGCAAATACAGACGAGTATCGCCCATTCAGTCACGTTTTTCAGGTGCTCATGTGCTTTGATGTGATGCGGTCGTGTTCCCCTCTGTCCCACACACACATGCATATAACATGCTGTATAATGTAGTTTGCATGATAAAAGTAATATTAACGTTGAGATATACATATAAACTATAGTTTTAATCATTTAAACGAGCCTTTGAAATTTGGGCAAAAACTCCTGGCAATAATGTGTTTTCGTGCATTTATTAAGCCTATTTTTTTACAGCGCTGAATGTCATATGGTGGTTGGGAAACACGGAACAGCTCACTTATTTGATTGTATGGTGAAATTTGTTATTTTTTGTGTTTACTCTTGTCTATTTTGAACAAGAACAATGCACTGTGGCTTTAATTCAGCGTGCGCGGCGCAGCAAAAATAGACTCGGCGCTGCACTGCCGCTTCTGCTCCTGCTACGCGCTGCCGCACCGCCTCTGCGTGAGGTGTGAATACTCTAACCTGTTAAAAAAAAATATGCGCTGCTTACGTCCTGCTTACACGTACGGTGTGACATCGGCCTTAGAGAGAAAGAAGACCCCTAGTACTAATCCTAGGAAGAACAGGACTTTGAACAGGTCTTTGGTCTACACATGATTTCTACCCTTCATCCATCTTGAAATTAGTTCCTAGGTTGTGGTCTGTGATCGCCATAAAGATCTTACCAAATCCATTCATAACTGTTTGGAAATCTTAAAGCACATCCATTTCATACTTCTTTCAAGAAATAAGTCTTCTCAGTAATAGCTATTTGTAGTGCAATAATCAAACACCTGCATGGAATTGGATAATTAGGTAGGATTTTTGACGTTTGCTTGGTTTTCAGATGGAGGTAAACTCTGCAGTACAGTAGCCATACAAGACCGGAGTTGCCCATCTCTGGACTAGACTAAAATGCATCTGCTGTAATGTCATAATCAAGTGCATTCACAGAGCTGGCACTGCCTGAAGAGGAGGACACAAGTAACGGGGGCCATCACTGGAGGTGAGGGAAAAGATATTTCGATAATACATAAGCTATTATTAATTTTCAGAAAAAAAGAAGAACTTTTTTTAAAACTCCTCCTAGACCGTTCATCCAATCTTCACCAAATTTTGCACAGAGCAGCTGTAAACTAGCTGGAAAAGGGTTATTATGCATACAAGTATTGCGAAGATATAGCTTAGGCATCCAGCATCTCACATTTTAACAATATGTTAATTGCATCAATTTTGAATGACCAACCATCAAAAAAATATAGCAGATACTTTGAAGGTGTCTAGATTAGGCTGTATATTAAATTGGTTGAGAATTGGCCTCAAGATAAGATAGTTTTGCCTATAACTCTAGAAGTATAATGGTTAATTTGTAAAAATTAGTTTTTCCTCTGAATCCTTCAGTGCAACCAAAACCAGTGTCTGATAATTTGTTAACTGCAAGTTTAATGTCATTATTTCACAAAAATTAAATAGCCTATTCACAATATAATATGAATAAAAAATAATAATAATTAGTTGACACAAACATTTAGTAAATAGGACTTGGAAAATCCATTTACTCCATTTTTATTATTTTATGTGCCTTCTAAATGCACACTTCATTGCACTTTCTGCAGGTATTCACAAGATAATGTGTACATATTACTCAATTGAGCCTGCCGATTTAAAGGTGACATATCACGAAAATCGTACTTAGTCCGTGTTTAAGTGCTATAATCAGGTCCCCGGTGCATCTACCAACCCAGGAAATGTGAAAAACATTAACCCAGTAACTTTGTTTTGGTAAGCATTTTTCTGCAAGCGTCTGAAAAAATCAGCACGTCAGCTTTCGCTCCGTGACGTGGCAAAGGAATCGTATTATAATATCACCGCCCCTTGATCTGCACGTTTCCACCCCCGCTATTGTATTTTTGCAAGCGACAACGGTGTACCAGTTCTAGCGCCATGGCAAAAGTTCGACCAAAGCATGCTAACTGTTCTGTGTTTGGCTGCACAGACGAGCACAGAACACTATTTAGAGTCCCAGCCTCAGAGGAGACAAGAAAGCAGTGGATTTATTTATTTAATTACTGTATATTACGCTGCTGCCACACAGATCTAAAATAAACATGTGATTTCTTTCCCAGCTGTTTACCTTCACAGACATAACCGACTGTTTTTGTGACTCATGTGTTTTTAACATAAACTTGTGTGTATTTGACAGTTTAAGCGTAATAAGACATGAAAGAGAACTTAGTTTATTACTCACATGCCGTGTGACAGCCGCTTTCTGTGCCCGTGCTTCGGATGTGTGCGCTCTGAAAAACCTATATTAGAAGTTTAAACTGATATGGCTTTAAAACACATGATTTCAGCACGATATACATGATAATCAAAACCAATTTTTTAATTTATTTTTTTATCTGACGTACGAGCTGTAAAGACAGCCCTATTCTGGAAAAGGGGGCGGGAAGTAGCAGCTCAATTGCATTTAAAGATACAGGCACGAAAACAGCGTGTTTCTGTTTCCACTCAAAATAGGCATTTTCAAAATTATATAATAAATTATATGTGGGGTATTTGAGCTGAAACTTCACAGACACATTCTGGGGACACCTGAGACTTGCATCACATATTGTAGAAAGGGGCATAATAGGTCACTTGTAATACTACTCAGTTAAAATTTAACTCAATTGCAATGACTAGAGTAGGGATGAAACGATTACTGATTTTTTGGCGATTAACCATGATAACATTCCCCACAGTTAGTATTACAATTTCATATTTTAATTATCATTAAAACTGTATTTGATTACCGCGATTTTAACAATTCAGGATAAATAAATAATGTCCAGCATAAAGCATTAAGTAACAGTCTCACATGTCTCACGAGTGGATTTACAGAGAGTTACATTTACATTCAGCCTGTGTGCAGTTTTTGTCTGGCCAAAAAACGGACCGAATTTGCATGCCCTGGTGTACATTTTGACCAGCTGATGAAAAACAAACTTATGTGGATTCTACACATTTAAACAATTCGGATAATGTATCTATAGAATTATTTATGGAGCAGATAAAAAACATATAACCATTTATTAATCAATTATCATTTTTACTTAACCCTTTTCTTTATTTAAAGGCTGAAATGTGAGGTTTATAATTTTATGAAACTTTTTCAAAGCTATTAGATAAACTGTTGTCAGTCATGTTGTCATTTAAAATCCAGACATCATTGGTAATGTTATTGTTTTAGTGTTTATGCAAACAAAAAGTAATTTTATTTGTTGTTTGTTCATTTTAAATATAAAACTTGGTGAAACGATTTATGTGTCAGCACATGTTAACAATACCGTGATAATACTGATAATCATGATAATTTTGGTCACTATAATCATGATAAGAAATTTTCATACCATTTCATCTCTAGACTACAGTGATGCAAACATGTCTTATTTCATGCATATTTTATACAATCTGCAATGGCAGTTATGTAAGTAAACATTTGTACTAAACGTCTTTTCAAATGAGTTTCAAGTCAAGTTTTAAATTACATTCACTTACAATTACAAATACAAATAACAGTTAATTTATAATAATGAGATGGTTATACTGGTTTGTATCATTTTATTTTTTAACTATTAACAAGTTATTCTTGGTCATTTTTAGAAATGCAATAAAGTATTTGTCAGCAGTTGTCCTATTTGTATGTTTTTTTCAAAAGCTTTTATACAGACACAATAGGAAATGCAACATAAAGTAAATAATAATAATAATAATAGTTGTGAGATATACAGTGTCAAGTTGCAATTGCAGGGTTGCCACTAAGTCTTAAGCCAAAAAACAAGACAATATTGCGAGTGCTTGTATCATTTAATTCACTTTAGACAATACTTTTCAAACCTGTTCTATAGGGACCCTCCATCACTAAACACTTTTGATGTCTCTGCTTGCAGCTACATTTTTCAGAGTAACTCTATCAAGCTGTCTCAGCACGGCAAAATGTTTGTCAGTAGGCTAGTGTATTTTGATATGTGACTTATTTATTGTTTGATTCAATTGATATTTTCTGATATTTACACAATTCATGTTCAGGTATGTTAATATGTTAGTATCACAATAATTTATTTTGTAAATGTTTTTGTTCATAAGTGTTTTTGTCCTACTGTTTTTGACCCTCTGAATTTTATGAGGCTTTGGATATTGTTAACTTTCATGTGCATTGAAAAAAAATGTGACAAATTTTAAAATCTCGTTAATTGCTTTTCTTTCTAAAATGAATCATTTATAGATGACTCTTCCACTGCCTCAAATGTTTTTCAATCTTATTTCCTTTTTAAAGGTAGGCTAGGTGATTTCAGAGAGGCTAGCAATAGCAAGCTAGCTTTGAAAGCATAAGATCCCTCCCTCCCTGCAAATCACTCACCAAAGCCACGCCTCCTCCAAAAACATGAATATGCAAGGCAGACCAGAGGCTAACCAGCAACACGATGAGAGATGGCGTCAACACAGTCAGATTACCTCATGTCTCATTCACCGGTGAGAAAACATTACAATACAAAGCGCATAATATTATAAAAATAACGCCTTCCATGCTCGCTCGATCTGTAATAGCGTAATGAATGCACTGATTATGTATCATGTCTGCGCGAACAGGGTGCGCGGAGGTAAGAACAATGAACTCACTTTAACTGATAAACTGATTGTTTTCTATTGTCCTCATGTATTATCACCTCTGCTTTGACACAATCTGTATTGTTTGCAGTGCTATATAAATAAAGGCGACTTGATTTGACTTGAGGTATGCAAATACATACGCTGACAGGCAGGACAGCCTATCGTAGCCCTATGTTTGGATGAACATTTTATGGTCCTATGCCTTCCACAGACAATATAAATATTTATAAATACATTTACCACTTAACTTAGTGATTTCTATCAGGATGTGAAGAGAATTTCAACCAGCATAACAAAAATTGTTTTTGAACTAAATCACCTACCCTGCCTTTAAAAGTTAGTACTTTCAGGAGTAAAGGGCACACAGGTGTTTTTGGTCAGTGAGCCTGAAAAGAAAGTCATTTTTACATGACACCAGTTTGATACAGCAGTAGTGTTGAGAAGAAGAAAAATAATGAGAGCGATGAGAAGAAAACAATCACTTATATACAACAAATTTAAGTTGATCACTCACTTTACACAGTTCGCTTTATGTAAAATGTTGAGTTAGATACTGTTTCATAATTAATTGATAGAAATGAATGACATTTGTTATTCTAGTTCTTCAGTTCAGAAGTCATTATTAGGTTTCATATTACACAAAATAATAGTTTTAAACTACTTCGTCGTGTAGTCTGAACAGCACAGCGATCTGCCGACGTTTTAAGTCGTGTAGTGTGAACTAGGCTTAAGCCTACATGACTTGATTGTCTGTCTTGAAGTTGTTGTGGTGTTCACACTACGTGACACAATGTAAATGATCCACAACAGGGGCTTACACACTACACTAGCTGACAACAACTCTGTCACCCAACGACTCTATCCCGTCCCCAAACCACGTTTTGTCACGAAAACACACGCGAGAAGTTGAACGGGAATGATGCAAAACAACAAATGAAACAGTTTATTTGAAAATGAACATCCGAAAGAAATTAGTGCTGCAAGCTGTTTTTGTGATGATCTGTTCTGAAAAATTTCGCACCATTTCTTGTCTCCAAACTTTTCTTAAAGCCATGTTGCTGCTGCTGTTTTTCTTCCACTGACCTCAACCCAAGCCTTGCTCTCTCATTGGCTGTAGCTCGTCACGACACCTGACACCACGTGATGGCGAGGCGGCCGACCGGGCCAGATATTTAGCATGCTAGATTAGGGCTGCACGATTAATCGAATGCGATTGCCATGCACATCTTGTCAGTAAAGCCGGTTCTGTGATTAGTAGTAAATCTCCATCACGTGCTTTCAGATGATGCAGCATTTACTACACAGAGCCGTAGTTCACTGACAAGCTACGCAAAATCGCGTTCATCTCAGCTATAAACTGGGGACCATTGTCACTCACCAGCTGTTCTGGTACACCAGTCCTTGCGAAAAGTTCTCTCAGAACTATCACCGTTTGGGCGGCAGTTGTGGAGGACATGCTAAACACTTCTGGCCACTTGGAACACGCATCAACAACTACCAGAAATGTAGTGCCCATGAAAGGACCTGCAAAATCAACATGGATTCTTTGCCACGGTAACGCAGGCCATTCCCAAGGATGTAGCGGTGCAGGTTTTGGCACCTTTTGCACATATTGACATCCTGAGCAGTTCATGGCGAGCTGCTCGATCTGCTGATCTATAACGGGCCACCATACGAAACTTCTTGCAAGTGACTTCATCTTTACCACTCCAAGATGTCCAACGTGGAGCTCCTCCAAGACTCTAGTTCGCAACTTAGGTGGTACAACAACTCTTAATCCCCACATGATGCAACCCCCATCTAGAGTGAGTTCATCACGGCGCTGATAGAATTGCATGAATTGAAGCTTCTGCTGTGCATTCCAGCCAGACTGTATAGCGGAATATACCTGTGACAATGCAGGATCTCTCCTGGTTTCTCTCCGAATCATTTAATCTGTAACAGGAGAACTCTCAAGCTGAGCAATTGTAAAAACATCCAAAGGTGTGCTTACATTCTCTGTCTTTGAATCACAACCAACCAATGGTAGACGTGATAGCCCATCAGCGTTAGCATGTTTGTGTGTTCTTTTGAATTCAATCTGGTATCTATGTCCTCCCAGAAACAACGCCCACCTTTGCATCCGCGCTGCTGCTGTCAGTGGAACTCCCTTCTGAGGATTGAAGATGGAAACCAATGGTTGATGATCTGTAACCAAGGTAAATGTGTTTCCATACAGATACTGATTAAATCGTTTCACACCCCATACCAGGCTCAAAGCTTCCCTGTCAATCTGTGCATAGTTCTTCTCAGCAGCAGTAAGGGAGCGTGACGCGAAAGCTATGGGGCGCTCCGTTCCATCAGCCATCACATGCGACAACACCGCTCCAATTCCGTATGGTGAGGCGTCGCATGCTAATCTTAGTGGTTTGTGAGGGTCAAAATGAGTCAGTACTGTATCTGACATCACCAGTTCCTTTGCTTCCTGAAAAGCTTGTGTACATTGCTTGGACCACGTCCATTTCTTTCCTGCTTGTAACAGGGCATGTAGAGGATGGAGAACAGTGGCTAGATTTGGCAAAAACCTGTTGTAGTAATTGATAAATCCAAGGAAGGACCTCAATTGCGAGACATCTTTCGGCTGTGGAGCCTCCGCAACAGCTTTTAGCTTGTCATGACACTTGTGCAGACCATCTCCATCAATTTTGTGCCCACAATATGTGATTGTGTCCTTGAAAAACTCACACTTATTACGTCTTGCACGCAGTCCATACTCTTCCAATCTCTTTAAGACTTGTGCTAAGTTCTCCAAATGACTACTGTCACTGTCACCTGTGACAATGATGTCATCGAGGTAGCATTGGGTACCAGGGCAACCCTGCAGTACCTGATCCATAGCCCTTTGCCATAAAGCCGGTGCTGAGGCGACACCGAAAACAAGCCTGTTATATTGGTACAAGCCCTTGTGAGTATTTATAGTCAAGAACACTTTTGAGTCCTCCTCCATTTCCATTTGCAAATACGCTTCCGCCAAGTCTATTTTGCTAAAAAGCTGTCCTCCTGCAAGTGAAGCAAAAATGTCCTCTATTCTCGGTAGTGGATATTGTTCTGCCTGCAGTACAGGGTTGACAGAGACTTTAAAATCCCCGCACAGTCTTACAGTTTTGTCTTTTTTTCCCACAGGAACAACGGGAGTGGCCCAGGGACTCCAGTCAACTTTTGAAAGTATTCCTTCATCTTCCAACCGATTCAGCTCAGTTTCCAATTTCTGGCGAATAGCATAGGGAACGGGCCTTGCCTTGTGAAACTTCGGAACAGCCTTCTCCTCCAAGGTTATCTTCTCCTTGATATGCTTCAGAGTTCCTATTCCTGATTGAAACACCGCAGCAGCCCTGTCCAGCACTTTTTCCAGTTCCTCTTGAGTGCACAGTGATTCCTTCTGCCTTCACTTACTATTTCGCGCTGAACCTATCCCTCAGTCTCTGTGAGTCTAGGTTTTTTTCCCTCTTAATCACTTCTCCCAGGAAAAAAAACACCCACTCGAAAAAAAAAACAAGGAGAAAGCGCTTCCATATAATTCCGTAAAATCCTCGTCGCCAACTGTTGTGTTTGTTCGAAGTAACACAAATAAAAGTCGAGACAACGATGGGCAGTTCTTCTTTTTATTTTACTGTTCAACAACTGAATACCAGCTCCGTTAACACAGGTGTCTCCTTGGACAACCAACTGGCCAACCAGAATCTAACCCGGAGTACACCAACAGTACTTATACTTTATTCTGGGTGTATTCAACTCAATACACTACAGATAGAAAGGCCTAGGGGATGGTGGAGGAAACACCATCTGAGTCAAAGTGAGGATGATGCTAGTGTTAATGAGGAGGAATGGCATGCCAAAAAAAGAAGGATTAGCTGTTTTTTTAATCCACAGGAGAAGGAAATAGAAAGTATTCTTCAATTGTGTTTGCAATATTTGAAGCTATACATATTTTTCACATGATTTATATAATTTTATTTATTGGTTTGTTAAATACAATATTACTGTATCATTTATTATGATTAAAACATGATCTCTTCAATTAAAAACAAAAACATACACTGTCTAATCAAATGGACATCTGAAAATCTCTCATACCTAACTCATGGTGTAAATAGTTCTGCACCTAAACCGTACAATTTTTTCTTTTAGAAGGAATTTCACATATTAGACGTGGAACAAACATTTCATCAGTTGTTATTTTCAGCTCATCTTTTAACAGCATATGTTTAAACATGCATTCAATCAAGAATTCAACTCTGAGTACCTTCATGACATTATTTAATTTATGTCATTTTATATAAATTTCTATGCACTTCGTGATTTTTGTGTGTGGACCTTTAACAGTAGGTGGCAGCATGTGCTCATGAGTCATGACATCAGTTCGCCAGTAAAATAAAAGAAGAAGAAGAAGAAGAAAGGAGAGGCTAAAGCCAAGATCAAATATGAAATAATGTAGGGTGACCATACGTGCCATTTTCCCAGGACGCGTCCTGGCCAGGATTTCTATATTGCCTAAAATATCTAGGTTTTGGCTTTGTTTGCGTGTGCAGACCGATCGGTGTATGACATCAAAGTACCATACACTGAAAAAAATAACTATTAAGATTTACTTAAAGGGGTCATATGATGCTGCTAAAAAGAACATTATTTTGTGTATTTGGTAATGAAATGTGTTTATGCGGTTTAAAGTAAAAAAAAAACACATTATTTTCCACATACTGTACATTCTCCTATATGCCCCGCCTTTCTGAAACGCGTCGATTTTTAAATTTTTACAAAGCTCATCGGTCTGAAAAGCGAGGTGTGCTGTGATTGGCCAGCTATCCAGTGCGTTGTGATTGGCCGAATACCTCAAGCGTGAGACGGAAATGTTACGCCCCTCACATACTGTGTTGATGCCCTGTCCGGCCGGAATATTACTCCCTATGTAAACATTGCTAAAAAATTTTTTGATTAATATAACCACATAAACTGTATTCATTTTGTCTCCAGGAAGCCTCATAAAAAAGTGCCATTAATCAACAAAACAGGTATACCTCCACTGGTGATATTTGGTCTACTGAAAATCGAAAAAAATAAAGTATGACTGAATGCTACTTCAAGTGTCTGCTGTTCTGTATATAACCAAAACTGCATCTAACATGAAAAACCATCAGTCAATCTTCTCAAGTGTCCACTGTATCAGCTCGTCGTCAGAGTTAGGTCACCCTGTAAATAAACAGACACAATTTGTGATATTAAAACAATGATCTAAAACATTTAACCACAATTTTAT
>NW_015662160.1:19400-26008 GCF_001515625.1 Sinocyclocheilus rhinocerous
CAAAAATGCCTCATTTGAGTTGTAATTGTAACAAAAAAACAAAACAAAAAAAAAATATATATATATATATTGGCTTTTTGAGATATTATTTAAGTAAAATTTACGACTAATAGGTGTATTTTGCTGTTAAAGACATGATTCTTGACTGAGGCCATTTTTACTTTTCGGTTCAACGGGTGACAGGACTGCATTTTTCTGCATCACTAACAACCCAAAGGTACTGAAAAGGTAAGAATCACATTACATATGAGGAGATTGTCAAATTATTTAAATTAGGGTGACCATACGTGCCATTTTCCCAGGACGCGTCCTGGCCATGATTTCTATATTGCCTAAAATATCTAGGTTTTGGCTTTGTTTGCGTGTGCAGACCGATCGGTGTATGACCTCAAAGTACCATACAGACGGTTATGCTTTCGAAACGCTCTCGAGGTACTTTGATGTCAAACACTGTTTGGCACGTATGGTTACCCTAAATAATGCAAATATGGCAAAAACACTGACCGTAGATCCCACCTTCTCACACGCCATGATTGGTCCATTATGTACAATGCTTGCATGTTATTGTGTTGTAAACTGTGGTTACTGTAATAAAACCAGGGTTATTTTTTTCGTAAAAGGCTGTCTGTGATTGGCTGGTTCAGTCTTTCAGCATTTGCGTGTGTTCCGATGAGCAGGAGAAATGGTTCTATCCAACACAATTATTCGTTAATATAGTCTATTTTTCCACTTAGAAGCTTATTTTATGCACTGAATTTCTTGATAAATAAATAAAATTAATGGTTAAAAAAATGCACTTTAGAATCGATATTTTTATGTGAGGATCGATCCTTTCGATACAACATCAGTATCGAAAGTATCGATACTTACGGATCGATCCGCCCATCCCTAGCATGAAAACAGGAAAACACAGCCAAAACAAATCCTGGCCAGGACGCGTCCTGGGAAAATGGCACGTATGGTTTAAACCAGCAAATGACCAGCTTAAACCAGCATCCCAGCGTCAAAACATACCTAACCAGCATATGCTGTTTTTTTCAACAGGGTGGCAAACAGGCGAAAAGAAGTGTTATATTCAAGGTTAAGACTAGGTCATGCTGGACTGAATGACACATTGCAGATAGTAGGGAAGAGTAATGGACTATGCACAAGATGTCAAACTAAGGAAGATGTAGAACATGTCTTATTTAGATGCATTAAATACCATGAATACAGACAGAAATGGAAGATGGAAATGAAATTGAAGATATTCTTAGAGAACAAGGGATGGAAAGAAACAGACTCAAAGCTTTGTTTATATTCCTTAAAAATTCAGGATTAATAAGAATTTAGGAATTGTTGAAAATTTGTGATTTTTTAAATGTTTTTAAGTAAAGTATCTGCCAAGTTCCTCTACACACTCCTGTACAGTAGGTGGCGGTATGCAATCATTTCAAGTTGCAAATGCAAGAAAAAGAAAAGGACTTTTATTTTGATCTGGCGATGTGATGTCATAAGGCTGCGCTGTGCTCCAGCATCTGTTGCGATTCGCCTGAAGAAAGGTTTGTGTTTTAACCATTAAGCAGTGTTTAAATCCGTGCAACCAGTTCAAATAAGTTTATCTGACCGGACAATTCAGGTTAGAGTGGGAAAATCATACTCTAGGGTGTATGCAGTTGAAAATGGGACTCCACAAGGAAGTGTTTGTAGTCCCCTTCTATTTAATATAATGATCAATGATATATTTAATGAGGTGGAAAAAGGAATGGGGAAGTCAATATATGAAGATGATGGTGCACTTTGGAAAAGAGGTAGAAATATAACTTAAACCGTTAAGAAAGTTCAGCAGGCACTTGATGTAACGGTATGGAAATTTCTTATCACGGTTATAGTGACCAAAATGATCACGGTTATCAGTATTATCACGGTATTGTTAAAATGTGCTGGAGATGTTCAAAAAGTACTGACACATAAATCACTTCAGCACGTTTTATATTTAAAAATCAACAAACAACAAATAAAATGGCTTTTTGTTTGCATAATCACTAAAATAATAACATTACCAATGATGTTCAGATTTTAAATGACAACTTGACTGACAACAGTTTAATAGCATGTTGAAATATCTAATGTAAATGTTGAAATGCAATTAAAAATGGTTTACTGGGTATCTTTAAAAGGCCACAACAGTAAACATTTTTTGAAGAATGCTGGGAACATGAGAGAGCAAATATAAAAAGCATTGGTTGGATAGCAGAAGAAATGGCACAAACAATGGATTTAGTGAATAGGAAATATAGTGATGCAGTGCCTATATCTGCACTCCCACCGTGGTTATTTAAAATGCCTGCAATAGACCTGTATCTACTAGAAGTGGAAAAATCAAATAGTGGTGCAATTAATGAAGTAAATCATTATATTGAACGGTTATACTATGACAATGTACAAATTTATACATATGGATCAAAATATCCAGAATCTAATAAGACGGGAATAGCAATAGTCATACCACAACAAGAAGTAATTATTGCAAAAAGAACACAAGACTACTTATCTGTATTTACTACAGAGTTGATTGCTATTGTTTTAGCTTTACATTGGTTGGAAGACACACAGACTAAGAAAGCAGTTTTATGCTCAGATTCACTGGCGGCTCTAAGAAGTATTCAGTCGGGGCAATCAAATTGCAGACAAGATATTATTATAGAAATCATGCAACTGCTATATAGACTTCATGCTCATGACAGGGTTGTTTCATTTTTATGGATCCCAGCACATGTTGGAATAGATGGAAACGAGATGGCAGATAAACATGCTAAGAGATCGTTGAATAAAAATAATGTAGAAATTGATGTAAACATCAGCAAAGCAGAAGCAAAAACAATTATTAAGCAAACTGTTCAACTAAATCTTGGCAACATAAATGGGATACGGAGAAGACAGGTAGACATTTGTATAAAATCCAAAAGAAAGTAGGATTTCAAAATAATGAGACTGTAAGTGATTTTAAAAGAAGAGAAGAAGTAATAATAGCAAGATTAAGATTAGGACATTCATCTTTAAATGGAAATTTACATAAAATCCGGAAACATCCTTCTGGATTATGTAGGTCTTGTGGCGAAATTGAAACAGTTGAGCATATTTTATTACAGTGTAGAGCATATAGTAAAGAGAGACAGATGCTTGAAACAAAGATACAATAAGAAGGTGCAAATAATATGACTTTAGAACTAATATTAGGTAATAGAAAATTTAGAAGAATGATAATAAGTTATCTAATAATTCATGAGAATATAAGGAATAATTGTATGTAATTTTTTTTATTTTTTTTATAAAGCCTTCTCATTGTCACTCCACACTCCAGTTCAGTTGGTGACGGTAATGCACCAAAAGTTGGCTTGCCCACCGCCAGTAAACGCTACAAGAAGAAGAAATAATTTTATCGTTTTTTGCAAGAACTGTAAAACGAATAATCAATTATTGAATATAACATTGTAATGCTTTATCTAACATTAATGAACGTTATGTTTGTGAGTAAAGCGCATCCACATGAGTAACAAAAAGCGCGTCTTATTTCGATCCCTATATCGTAAATCAATTTATCGTAAAAACGAATTCAGTCTCTTGCAAGCAAGGATGAGAGAAACGGAGCTCAGGGTCAATTGAACCAGTTAATTCACAAAATGATTCAGTGATTCGAAGAGCTCGAATCACCGCAAGCAACAACAACTGTTCAAAACAAAACTTTTATTTTTTCTAAACTTTTACGACAGAAGAAATAAGGGGTGAATTCCAAACAGAAGTGAGTATCCCTATGCCCTACTCCCTTCAAAGGGCAGAGCCCTTGAAGTGTGTTCTTTGAAGGGTGTAGGGCATTACTGTCTCGTATAAGCGTTTGGAACTCCTTTGGCGAAGGGAATGACTGACCAAATGTTACCTTGACAACGCTGCGCGTGCGTGCAGCATTCAGTACTTCATCAGTTGTTGGTGCTTACACTACTGTCTTAAATCATATTTCTATCACTGACGAAAAATGTTGTCTTACATTAAAATGGACAAATTTAATTAGCCTAGTCTACTTACGTTTGTATGTGAACTCGAAATCAACCCCAACTGTGCTTTAAAAAGCATCTCAAGATCTCCTAACTGAAGATCACATGATCACAAACGGAAATCACTTCCATGAAGTGACCATCGCATGTTCCCTTCGCTAACGGACTTCTCGAAGGGATTCAGTTGTTCACTTTCGTTTGGAACATCCCTACAAATGCCGTCCCCTTTCCAAATTGCCCTTTAAGGGTGCAAAAAAGCTGTTTGGAATTCGCACAAGGTTTGGGGTGGTTAAGGCTAGAAGGGATACAGCAAAAACTACTGGGCATGCGCACATCAATATAGCGTAATTTTTCTCACACTGTACAACAATAATTACTATTTTTGCATTATTGTAAGGGGTAGGTTTAGGATTGGGGTAGGTGTAGACGTTAATAAAACACAATCTAATAGGTTGAAAAGTCAATTTATTGTTAGCTTCCGGTAAGGCTGTACGATTAATCGAATGTGATTGTCATGCGCATCTTGTCAGTAAAGCCGGTTCTGTGATTAGTAGTAAATCTCCAGCACGTGCTTTCAGATGGAGCAGCATTTACTACACAGAGACGTAGTTAGTCTCAGCCTCAGACGTCATGCCCACGGAACGTTGGCTAAACGTCTGATGCATATGGCACACAAAAGTGGAAACACTTCAGGAGTTTCGAAGTCGTCATCGGATTGGTTGAATTAGGGCTGCGCAATTATAACAAAACTCATAATTGTCGATTATTCCCTTGAAATTGTAATTGCGATTATCACAATTTACATTGAATTATGTTTGAAGCAACTGCATGCCATATTTCTTATATGAAAATAAACCAGCTGAAAACACTCTAACTGAAAAACTTTTATTGCTTTTCTATAGTATTAAGCCTCACATGTCAAATATATATATTGGATTGGTTTCTTCTTAAAATAAAAAGTAAAAAAATATACATGGTATTATAATGTTATGCTAAAACTCAAATTAAGACAATGGAAAAACCCTTAAGATAACCAGTGGAAAGAAAAAAAAACCACATAAGCATGCAGGATAACATAAGCGGACTTTGAACGATTAATTGCCGCTTTGAACGATTACGTAATTGTGGCATCTGTAATTGTAATCGCGATTAGAAATTTGATTAATTGTGCAGCCCTAGGTTGAATTATACAGGATTTCCGAACGTTCAGAACGTTCCGCCTGGAAACAAAGATGCCGTGACGCCAAACCCCCTCACGAAAGAATAAAGCCGTTGTGTTTACTACTGTGACGAGTGCTTATCAGGATCAACTAAACGCTGGATTTTCAAAAGTATGTGAAATATTTAGTTCGCGGCACAGAATCTTTAAAATACGTCCAAGAGTTTTACACACTTGTCTGTTAATGTGGTGACATTTCCACGCCCCGAAACGTGACGCTGAAACGAAACGAACTGTGATTAGTTGTTTGACATGTCGGTGAAACAGTCTCATGGGTGGACCTTGGCCAATGAAAGCTGCCATGGATTCCAGACCTTCAGCCGTCAATCTGAAGGTCTGGCTACGCGAGACTAAGCCGTAGTTCACTGACAAGCTACGCAAAATAATCGCAGATGATTTAATCGAGCAATTATGAAATCGAAGAAATCGTTCTGCGATTATGAAAGCTGTTTGCGTAGCTTGTCAGTGAACTACGGCTCTGTGTAGTAAATGCTGCTCCATCTGAAAGCACGTGAAAATACCACATTTAATAACATATTTTTACTCCAAACTCACTTCATAATGTCAGTCGAGTGTTTGAAATAAATCCTTCTGTGAGATGATGTGGCTTCTTACACAGAATAAGGCACGCAACATATTTCATAGCATTTAAGCAGTGATAAAGGCATTGCATTATAAATATACTTTATTTTAATGAAAATTATAATAATAAGAACTCAGATAAACCATATATTGCCGTAGTCGTGTGTTTATTAGTCACGTTCTTAGTCACTTCTCCGAGGCGTATTTGGAGTTTCAGCGCGAGAGCGCCCTCTGGCCTTTGGATGGAGATTTACTGCTGATCACAGAACCGTGCTTCACTGAAAGATACGCATGACAATCGCAGCTTCTGTCGAATTGTGATCTCGATTCCATTTCGATTTATCGTGCAGCCTATGTGGCATGTGGATTTAATGCTCTTGAGCAAAAATAAGTCATTTGGGCTGTTACCAAACAAGTGAAATCAGTATTGACAAAATTAATCTTTGCAATGCAGAGAAAACACAGAAGCTGCATTAGAAGGGGCATTTAGATGCATTTATACACTGTTTAATGCAGGACATTAATGTTTTAACCTGCAGTTACAAAAGCATTAATACTGTTTTGATATTTTAAACACAAAAAATAAATAAATATATATATATATATATATATATATATATATTTATTTATTTTTTGTGTTTAAAATATCAAAACAGTATTAATGCTTTTGTAACTGCAGGTTAAAACATTGATGTCCTGCGTTAAACAGTGTGTAAATGCATCTAAATGTCACTTCAGATGCAGCTTCTGTGTTTCCTCTGCATTGCAAAGATTAA
>NW_015662160.1:27639-31105 GCF_001515625.1 Sinocyclocheilus rhinocerous
ATATATATATATATATATATATATATATATATTTATTTAGCATATAAAAAAAAAAAAGGGCACTTTCTCTTGAGGAAGAAAAAGGGCAGGTGCTCAAGCCCCCTTTGATGTCTATGTGTGCACGTGCTTGTTTATTATAATAAAAATTATAAGACGACGAACTCGGATAAACCATATATTGTCGTATTAGTCACGGTGAATTAATGAAAGCAGTTAAATCTTCTGTTTATTCAGCAACCGCTATAGGCATTTCCTGGGTTTCTTCTGCGGGTCGTATTTGTAGTTTCAGCACGAGAGCGCCCTCTGGTCTTCGGATGGAGATTTACTGCTGATCATAGAACCGTGCTTCACTGAAAGATATGCATCACAATCGCAGCTTCTGCCTAATCACGATTTATTGCCTTTGCGATTTAATTTAGATTAATCGTGCAACCCTAGCTTCCGGTTTTTGCTGTATCCCTTCTAGCCACAACCGTTTGGGGTGGCAATTCCAGGAAAGTAAATATAAATTGATAAAAGAACTTCTAATAAATTAGGGGTGTGTAGAGATATTAACTGCATTGCATTGGGTGGAAAAGGTAGGACAGGGAGACGTTTTGATATGCTCTGACTCTTTATCAGTTTTAGCAAGTTTAAGGTAATTTCACTCAAAAACTCGGCAAGAAATTCTGTATGAAATGCTTCAGTTAAACACAAGAAAAGTAAATAAGGGATGCCAAGTAAGTTTTATGTGGGTCCCAGCACAGTTGGGATTAGGGTTAATGAAATGGCGGATAGGCTGGCTAAAAGGGCACTCACAAAAGAGAACGTAGAAGTGCAAGGTCTTATAAGTAAAGCAGAGGTTAAATGCTTAATATGGGAGAAAATCAATGAAAGGTGGCAAGAGAGGTGGGATAGAGAGGAGAAAGGGAGACAGTTATACCAAATTCAAAGAAATGTTAAAGAGGGAATTTTTGTGTTAAATGCACAAAAAGAGAGAACAGATCAAGTTTTATTTTAACCAATTACCTGATCCACACTCCGGAGCAGAAGGGGGTGGTAATGCACCTATAATCTGAATGCCAACTGCCGTTAAACTAATAATAATAATAAGAGACTTTTACGTCCAAATCTGCAAATGTTTTCATGAAAGTTTTTCTTTCTCTTCATTATTTTCATGCCAAACATTACACAGTGCCCAAAGATGCAGAAGAACGCCTAGTGAAGCAACTGAGATCCATGTGAATGTTATAAAGATGGCGTTTATTAAAGAGGAGAGTGAAGATGTGAAGATTGAAGAAGCATTCAGAGTGAAACATGAAGATACTGAGGAACAAACAGGTTGGTTTTCATTCTCAAGCTGAACTCAGTCATTTGACCCTTTTTAAAATGTCGACCTCTACAGAATTGAATACTACTTTTGAAGAATGTCACATGAGTGGCCAAAAATAAGTGGTTTTATGTGATATGGAGTGGGTCGCACATGTGGACAGACATGTTGAGATGACATGACCAGCCTATGGACATGTGTTACAAAATATGCGTTACTAAATATTTTTGTGTTGCACCATTAAAATTAGTTGAAACGTAACTCTACATAGAAAACTTTACAACATTAACAGAAGCCTCTGACCAGGAGTAATGATTGGAATGAAACAGGAGATTTATTGAATTGCATCAGTAAGCTCATTTATAGCACTTACACTTTTTTACTTTTTAAGAGAGAAAACATTATGTAAATAAATTACTTTTAGCAGTTCTTTAACATAAACATGATCTAAACGGCAGACTTCACCTCATCACTCTGTGTTGTGCATGCCAAAAAAAATAAATAATAATTTATATATATATATTTATTTCTCAATAATTGCAAATTCTAAATTTTATTTACATATAAAAATACCTACTATGCTGTTGTGCATGCCAAAAAACAACAATGATAATAAAATATAAAAATATTTTGTTTATTTCTCTAATTGCAAATGCTGTTTTAAATGTTATTTACATATAAACTACTTCGTATGTTGTATCATATTTTATTGGAAACTTATTTTCACTGTTATGTGAGACGAAATATATACACTGACATTCACATAATTTTGACAGCTTCATTTGAATTTGAAAGATGCTGTTGGATCATAGAAGGTAAACGTTGTAGCCATTAAAGAAAGTTTTAGTTTCATATTTATGTTTAAATATTATAATACATAACAGTTGATATTAAACCCAACATGCAGTCACTTTAGTGTTGATAAAATTGGGCTTATATGATTATATTGCTTGGATCTATTAAGCTCTCTAGCTGTTGCATTTTGAACCAACTAGACTCTTCTTCCACCTAGAAATGTTACAGGTTAAAAAATTACCATCCCTTCTGTCTTTGCTATCATCAAAATACTCTGCCAACTTGAGAGTTTTGTCAGGTTGTAAGGAAATATAAAACAGAATATCATTGTCATAACAGTGGAAACTAATAGTAAACATATACCAAGAGAAAAGCAAAGGACCTAATACTGAGCCCTGTGCCACTCCAAAATTGTGTCTGATGAGGTGTCTCTTCATACAAACAAAGTTGTAATGGTTGAATAGCTTGGACCTGAATGTGTTAATGCTTGTCCACAAATGGCAACATAATTCTCAAGCTATCCAAGAGAATGTCAAAGTCTATGTTGTCAAAAGAAAACTTGTAACTTTTCAGTACAGTTTCAGCTCTACGATGTGACTTACGGTAATTCCTGAAATTCTTCACAATTCTCCATACTGTTTCTCAGCAAAACTGAACATTTGTTAAGAGGACACTATTTTTCTAATGTTTTGGACATAAATGATAGATCTGAGATCGGTCTATAGCACATTCACACAAAAAAAATAGGCTAAATGTGCCTAATGCAGAAATTCAGGAGCAACTTATCTTAATAAAATAAAATAAAATTCTTGTTGAATACAGCCCCAATTCTTCTGGGTCAAATTGGTTTTGTTTTTTGTTTGTTTGTTTTTTTTGATGAGGGCTTTGATAATTGTTAGCTTGAAAGTATTTGGGACGTGTCCTTAAAGGGATAGTAAACCCAAAAATGAAAATTAGCCCATTATTTACTCACCCTCAAGCCATCCTAGGCGTATATGACTTCCTTCTTTCAGATGAATTCAATCGGAGTTATATTAAAGGGGTCATATGATGCGATTTAAATTTTTCCTTTCTCTTTGGAGTGTTACAAGCTCTTGGTGCATAAATAAGATCTGTAAAGTTGCAAAGACTAAAGTCTCAAATCCAAAGAGATATTCTTTATAAAAGTTAAGAGTCAACCACGCCTACCTAAAACAGCTCGTTCTAACACGCCCCCACATGTCTACATCACGATGTGGGAAGATTTGCATAACACCGCCCAAATGTTCACGCAAAGAAAGAAGGCATAACTTTTATTCTCGCTGTAGTATTGTTGCCGCCGCCGCCATGTCGTGAAGGTGCTGTGTGCTTCGTTGTGAAAGT
>NW_015662160.1:31463-31837 GCF_001515625.1 Sinocyclocheilus rhinocerous
AACACTCCAAAGAGAAAGGAAAAAATGAAATCGCATCATATGACCCCTTTAAAAATTGACTTTGATCTTCCAAGCTGTTTAATGGCAGTCAGCGGGTGTTGCAGTTCATCAGTCCAAAAGAAGTGAAATAAAGCGCATCCATCCATAATAAAAAGTGCGTCACGCGGCTCTGGGGGGTGAACAAAGGCCTCATGTAGCAAATCAATTAACTTTTGTAAGAAAAATATCCATATTCAAAACGTAATAATCACTTTAATCTAGCTTGCGCCAACAGTTGTACACGGAAGCAGCTCCGGGAGGATGGCGTAAGATGTCGGCGTTGCACATGCGCCGGTGAGTCTCGTGAAAACCAACGTTTGTTAACAGGAGCAAAG
>NW_015662160.1:32240-46152 GCF_001515625.1 Sinocyclocheilus rhinocerous
CCCCCCGGAGCCGTGTGAGGCACTTTTTATTATGGATGGATGCACTTTATTTCACTTCTTTTGGACTGATGCACTGCAACACCCGCTGACTGCCATTAAACAGCTTGGAAGATCAAAGACAATTTTTAATATAACTCCGACTGGATTCGTCTGAAAGAAGAAAGTCATATACACCTAGGATGCCTTGAGGGTGAGTAATTCATAGGCTAATTGTCATTTTTGGGTGAACTAACCCTTTAAGAATGCTGAGAGTGAACAATATGGTGAAGAGGTTCTGGGAGTTGCTTAGTGTGAATAGGATCTAGCATACAGTACATGTTTTTGCTTTTGAAGCTTTACATGTCTAATTGTTTAGATGTCTGTTGTTTTGTACCATTAAACGGGTTATTTGTTGTTGGGTTTTTTTTTCTTTCATTTTAGACCTGATGGTGCTGAAAGAGGAGAATCAAGAACTGAATGAAAAAGAAGATAAAGATGAAAAACATGATTTCATGGCTGAAGAAAAGGCTTTTAGTTGCTCTGAGACTAAAAAGACTTTGTCTAGAAAAAAAGCTAAGAAGACAGCGACTAAAGGTAATTTCACTTGCCAACAGTGTGGAAAGATTTTCAAAAAAAATAGAAACCTTACAGTCCACATGAGAGTTCACACTGGAGAGAAGCCTTACACATGCCAGCAGTGTGGAAAGAGTTTCAGTCAAAAAGTAAGTCTGAAAGCCCACATGAGAGTTCACACTGGAGAGAACCCTTTCACCTGCCAACAGTGTGGGAAAAGTTTCAATAGAAAAGGAAACCTAACAGTCCACATGAGAATTCACACTAGAGAGAGCCCATTCTCCTGCCAACAGTGTGGAAAAAGCTTCACTCAGAAAGGAAGCCTTAAAGTCCACATGAGAATTCACACTGGCGAAAACCCTTTCACCTGCCAGGAGTGTGGAAAAGGTTTCATTCGAAAAGCAAGTCTTAAAAGCCACATGAGAGTTCACACTGGAGAGAAGCCTTTCACGTGCCCTCAATGTGGAACGAGTTTTAAACATAAAGGAACCCTTAATGCCCACATGAGAATTCACACTGGAGAGAAGCCGTTCGTATGCGGTCAGTGTGGAAAGAGTTTCAGATTTACAGTAACTCTTAGTCATCACATGCGGATTCACTCAAGAGAGAACCGTTTTATATGTCATCAGTGTGGAAGGAATTTCACATACATAAATCATCTCAAGAATCATGTAAAGATCCATTTGGTAGAGAAGCCTTTCATGTGCCATCACTGTGGAAAGACTTGCAAAAACAAAACAAACCTTGAGGTTCACATAAGAGTTCACACTGGAGAGAAGCCTTTCACCTGCCCTCGGTGTGGAAAGCATTTTGCACTCAAAGGAAACCTTGAGGTTCACATGAGGCTTCCCACTGGAGAGAAGCCTTACGAGTGTCTTAAATGTAAGAAGAATTTCACATATCATAGAGAACTGAAATGTCATTTGCAAACTCGTTCTGAAAAGAAACCACAACATTCGGAGTGCGACAAGAAGTTTACTAAGAGGAGTCATTTCAAAAATCATCTGTGCGTTCACTCTGGAGGAAGGCGATTTAATTGTGATAAGTGTAATAAAAAATTTATTTTACCATCACACTTACAGATACACCTGAAGAGTCATGCAGATGTGAGACCCTATTCTTGTTCTTTCTGTAGAAAGAGTTTTAAATGGCTCAGCAGTTTAAAATGGCACCAGGAAACATGTATGTCTGTGAAATCAAAGCTACTTTCACACTGCAAATGAATGTGGGCCAAACAGGTATTCTTCTCTCTATTATTATTATTCTTTTTTGGTCCCACTTTATATTAAGTGGCCCCAATACCTGTGTTCTTACATAGTAACTAGATGTATACGTAGTATGTAACCACAGAGAAAGTACACATTGGTACATAGTATCAAGAGCTGTAATATTTCTGTAACTACACACATGTAACAACCCTCCGAATGGTTTGTGTAAGTACAAATGTGTAACAAGACATATATAACTACATTTTGTAACAACAATACGAGTAATAAGAGTAATTGGAACCATTTGATCCAGGGGGTGGAGATGGGTATGGTTAGGGGTGGAAATGGGTAGGTTTAGGGATATGTAAAGTGGGAGGAGTTGGATCTCAAGTTGGTGCACCACTGTAATACCAGTGTACTTACATGGTAACATACCAATGTCCTGTTACAAATTTTGTATTTACACATACCATTCAGTGGGTTGTTACATGTGTAGTTACACAAACATTACAGCTGTAGATACTATGTACCAATGTGTACTTACACTGTGGTTACATACTATGTACACATCTAGTTACTATGTAAGTACACAGGTATTAGGGCCACTTAATATAAAGTGGGACCATTTAATTTGATAATTGTGTTTTGTCATCTGCTAAAAGAAATGACAGTTCCACTGCATGCAGCACTGGTGGAAAAGTTCATAACAGGGCTGGTGGAGGTGGAAGGATCATAGGAGTGGTGGGTGAACCGATGGATTTTTTTTTTCATTTAGCACTAGTGATGCCATTACTAGTGGTGTTATGGATGCCTTCAGACCAACTGCCTCATCCTTTATACCACAAGGCAGCAGTTGTTATGAGAAAAGTGAACGATCTATTCCAATGTCTCAAATAATGATCTGCATTGTTAATTACTTTAAAGGATGTAGCAGATTGAATATTTGAAATTTAAATTCATGATGGGATTATAAATGTAAGATTCTGTTTAAGATCCGCTGAACCTAAGGTGAAGTACATTGTATTTAGCATTTAAGGTAAAGATGATAACATTAGATGGTTGATTCTGTTAAGCAAAGTTTGTAGCAAGAGACAAAAAGACAGTTTGTGTTCTCTTTATTGTAAGTCAAATGAGCTGAATTATTGAAACTCTCACCTTTTGTCTTTAATGGCTCTTGGTCCCCTGTCCCATCCTTTGAATATTTATGCTGATTGTTATAGGACTGGTGAAACTCTGTGAAACACTGTATCTGTATCTGAGTCTGCGGCAGGCTCCTATACCTGCATACTTTATTTGCATGCTTTGTTTAAGGTTGTCTCCCAGGTACTGTCTCTATCTTAATAATTAATTAAATTAATTAATAATTGAATAATTTATGCATTTAGCAAATGCTTAAAAGCGACTTACAGTGCATTCAGGCTATACATTTTTTACCAGTATGTGTGTTCCCTGGGAATCGAACCCACGACCTTTTGCGCTGCTAACGCAATGCTCTACCACTGAGCCACAGGCACATATGTGTTCATAAGTATCTTAAATCTTAAGCACTGCCCCTTAAAATGTATATAAAACTGTAATGTACAGATCCCAGTCATTCTTGATGACTGCAGTGACCAACAGCACATTCTTAATAAAGAATCCTTCTAAAGATACACAGTTTCCTGGTCCTTTGCTTCTGAGTTTCCAACAGTAATGGCCATATCATATACAGTTGCAATCAAAATTATTCAACCCCCTTGATCTGCAAGACATTTTGCTGCAGAGAATGAAATTTTATGAAAACAATTCAACAAAGGCATCAGTGTACTATTAGAGAAAGTTTCTTAATACACAGTTGAGTGATTCTGAGAATGTAACATTGAATCATGATAAAAATCAAATTGGCTCTAAACATTCATGTTCAAAATTATTCAACCCCTAAAAGTCAAATTTTGTGCAGAATATTTTATTCTTTAAAACCACCAATAAATGCAGTCTTGGCCCATTCCTCGCCGGAAAAAGCTTTCAGATCACTGATCATTTTTAGTTTGCATATTACCACTGCTTTTTTCAAATTCAACCAAATATTTTCAATGAGAGTTAAAATCTGGAGACTGAACAGGCCACTCAAGTACAACCTATAACTGATCCCTGAACCAAGCAGAAATAGATTTAGATGTATACTTTGGGATGGCTGTCCTGCAGGAAAGTCCATTAATAATAATAATAATAATACATTTTATTTATAAAGCACTTTACATTTGAAAGAAAATATCAAAGTGCTACAAAAAGAGCCATAATAATATAAAAATATAATTAAAACCAGCTGCCAACTGAGATAAACACAAAAGTTTAAACATTAAACATTAAAATACTTTTTAAAACCATCAGTTGTCTGTGGAGCCCTCAGATATTCAGGGAGGACATTCCACAGGCGAGGGGCGGTGGCGCAAAAGGCTCGATCCCCAGTGGTGCGAGTCTTAGTCCTAGGGGCGAGAAGACGAGAAGTGTTTGTGGAACGGAGGGAACGTGCTGAAATCTGTGAGGTGAGGAGTTCTTTAAGGTAAATGGGAGCATTGCCATGGATGCACTGGTGTGTGAGGAGGGAGACTTTGTATTCAATGCAGGCGGAAATGGGAAGCCAGTGTAACAATTGAAGAATTGGTGTGATGTGTTCGTATTTACGCACTCTCCTCAGGATCCTAGCGGCATTATTTTGTATGTGCTGGAGTTTCAGGATGCTCTTGCTAGGGATCACCTCTTGCAGAGGTGATGAAATGATGTTTTGCAAAGATGTTTAATGTGAGCCTCAAAGGTTAAATGAGGCTCAAACCTTACGCCGAGATTGGTGACTAATAGTGATAAGGGAATGTCCTGGCCAGAAAATGTAATGCAAGTTATGGCAGATGTTCTGATCTGATGAGGGGAACCAATGAGGATGGCTTCTGTTTTTGAGCTGTTCAGCTGGAGAGAGTTATGATTCATCCACGCCCTTATCTCCTCCAGACAGGCAGTGAGTGTAGATAAAGTTGCTGATGATGATGATGATGAGTAAGTATCAGCTTTCATATATAGTTGTGTATCATCAGTGTAACAATGGAAGGAAATTCCCAAACGATTGATGACTTTGCCAAGAGAATTAATAAAATAGGTCAGAGAACTGATCCCTGTGGAACCCCGCATCCAACAGCATGTAAACGGGACCTTGAGCTTCCCATGGCCACAAACTCAGATCTGTCCGTGAGGTATGACTCAAATGTTATTAAGTCCAATGGAGTGATGTAGCCGGTTGAGAAGTATCCCGTGATCAACAGTGTCGAACGCTGCAGAACGATCCAGGAGGACAAGAAGTGATGGTGAACCAGCATCAGCTGTCATCAGCAGGTCATTTGTGACTCTCACTAAGGTTGTTTCTGTGCTGTGAGCGGAACGGAAACCAGACTGAAACTTTTCAAAAATGTTATTGTATTTGAGGTGATCCTGAAGGTGGCTGGCAACTACTTTCTCCAGAACCTTAGAGAGAAATGGCAGGTTGGATATGGGCCTATAGTTAGCAAGGATTTGAGGATCAAGTGTGGGTATCTTAAGTAGTGGTCTGATTATGGCCGTTTTTAAGGCAGACGGTACATGGGCAGCCTGAAGGGATTGGTTTATTATCATGGTGATAAGGGGACTGATGGCAGAAATATTTGCTTTCACCAGAGGTGAAGGTGGAGGATCTCATGCCCCTGATGGTGTCCTCGACCTCGTGTTGAGTGACTTCTGGGAAGCAGCAGAGCAGTCTCGAAATACCAGACTGGTCACCAGGTCAGCAGTTGGGGCAGACGAGGAGGAGGGAACATGAAAAGAGGAGCGAATTTTGGCAATTTTGGTTTTAAAAAAGGTCATAAAATCATTGCACTGTCCTTCTGTAGCTCCTGTGAGTGGAGCAATTTGAGGTTTAAGGAGATGATTTATGGTGGAAAACAACTGTTTGGAATTGCCAGAACTATTTTGAATAATATTTGAATAATACTGTGACCGTGCTTCTTTGATTGACTTCAGATAAGCTTTTTGGTGGTCCCGATAGGCTAGCTTGTGAACAGTAAGTCCGGAAGCATTATACCCGCTCAAGGACACGTCCAGCTGCCTTCATTTTCCGCAGGTCACTTGTGAACCAGGGAGATGAGCGGGAAAACATAATTGTCCTAACTTTGATGGGTGCATGAAGATCCAAAATGCTGCTCAGTGTCTTATTATAAGATTCCACAGATTCAGTGACTGATGAGTAGGGTTGGGAACCGATAACCAGTTCTTATTCAGAACCGGAACCGTGAGCAATTTCTAAGTTTCGGTTCCGAAAACGGTTCTAATGCGACACGTGACCAAGCGCTGTGAGCAGCCTTGCGCCGGCGTTTCCCATAAAGGATGTCACAAACCAAATAACAGAAACGCCGCCCTGCCTCTTTAATTACTGAGCACATTGTTTCCCATGACGCGCACTCCACAGACGCGCCGCGTCTTTAACTGCCGAACACATCGTTTTCCACGACTGTATGCGCACTCGCGTCAATAATAGTTAATTTAAATGGAACCGGAACCGGAATCGTTAGGCAAAACTGGAACCGGAATCGGAACCGGAAAATTTCTAACGATACCCAACCCTACTGATGAGACATTTACAGAATGAAGATGTTGAAGACTTAAAGGAAGGTTTTCTGTGTTAATATTTTTCAGATTTCTAAAACGTATTTCACGTTTAGGCTTGATGTGGGAAGATCGAAAAGGCAGCTCCATGGAGATTGACCTTATGGTCAGATACACCCAGATCATACAAAATTGGTGCACTTAGAGGGGCAGACTCCGTAATGACCAAATCAAGAATGTTCCCCTTGGTGTGTGTGGGAACATCAACATGTTGTCTGAGGTTTAAACAATCCAATAACTGCAAGAATTCTGTTGCAAGATGACAAGAGGGGTTGTTGGCATGAATGTTAAAATCTCCAAGTATTATTATATTGGAAGAGGTTGCGCAGAAAGTTAAAAGAAGATTGTACAACTCTGAGATGAAGCATGCGTTTGGTTTGGGTGGCCGGTAGATCAATAGTACTGTCATTGTGAAAGGGGGCTTACAATTAAATGCCAAACTTTCAAAGGAAGACAGCTCAGGGAGGGCCAGAGGGGACAAATCCAGGTGACTGTGGTAGATGACAGCCAGGCCACCACCACGGCCAGTGCTACGAGCTTTTTGGAAATAACAGTAGCCAGGAGGACAGGTCTCATTTAAAACAGAAAAAACATCTGGTTGATGCCAGGTTTCTGTGAGGCATATTATGTCCAAACTTTTGTCCCGAATGTGATCATATATGAAGCTGGATTTGTTTGTGAGGGATTATGTATTAAACAGTTCAAATTTAATTTTGGATAAAAGAGTCTCTGTACTGGCCGAAGTAAGCTGAAATCCACTCCACGTTTTCTGTCTGACTCCATGTGTGGCGCTGTTTCTCTAGTTCTACTAGTCCACAGAGTATCAGTGCTCTGATGACGTGCGAGAGATGCGACAGGGCGCACAGCTGTCCAAACAGAGGGAAAGGCGTCACCAGACCGGGAGTAAGCAAACTTCGCCGAGAGCTTCTATGGATGTAGCGGGGCCGACGTAGGAGTCCAAGTTCTTTAATGACTGATATTCATGATGGAGTGTTATAGTTGTTATATTCCATCAGTTGAGTGGCCGAGTAGTTCATTATGCCAATCACAGGGGCTCCACGTCTGTTGTTAGCCGCTAGCCACAGGGGCAACATGCAGAGCAAGAGAAGAACTCGGCACCAAAACATCATCCGTGACGTGGCTGGAGAAATCAAAACCAGAAGAGATCAATCGTAGTGAGCACCAAAAGGAGCTGTAAGCGCTGGGGATGCAGGCAGAGCCAGGAGAAGCCACAACCAACCGCTACTAGCCAAGTAGAGTCATCGGAGTCGGTAGGATCAGCATAACAGACCCAAATATTATATAGAAGTAACGCCAGTAGTCTAACGTTGTGACTATTTTAGCAGTTAAAACTCATTAAAACTCAAGTGGAGAAGCGGCGAACAGACAACGCCAGCGTCCTCTTCCACTTGTATATCGATCAATCTAATTCTGGTGCCAAAGGCATCAGAATTCTTGCCAAAATGGCCTGATACTTCAAGAATCCATGATGTCCTTCATACAGTCATGATTTCCACTTCCTGCAACAGTAAAGCACCCCCATAACAGGACTGGTCCATCTCCAAGTTTGACCAAGAAAAATGTAATCTTCTGTTTATAAGCTTTACCTTTTTTGCACCATACATACCGCTGATCCATGGGTCCAGAAGTTCCAGTTTGGTCATATCGTTCCATAAAACATTCTTCCAGAACTCCACAGGTCTACCCAAATGAATTTTAACATGTTCAAGTCGGCCTTTTATGTTCTTCTTCGTCAAGAGTGGCATTCGGTAAGATGCCCCAACATGAAGGCTATACTTGTCTAGTGTTCTTCTTATACTCTGCATTGAAATGTTTTTCCTCCTTTCGTTGGGTCATCTTGCAAGTCTTTGGCTGTACATTGCAGGTTTTTCTCAGTTGCTCTAATCAAATTTATTATGATATTGTGCTTTTTCTTCAACTCCCTCAAAGGTTTTCTGGTACAACACATTTTAAGCTAAAGGAATAAGGCTGCCAGCTGTATCTCTAGGAACTTTTAATGTCTTGGAAATCTTCCTGTAGCCTTAGACTTTCTAATGTAATAAAACTATTTCTTCTATAGCTTTTGAGAGAGCTCTGTTGAATTTACCATATTTGCTACTCAATTTTGTTCCCCACCATAAAAAATGACTTAAAACAGCAATGTTGAATAAGGGCTGAATAATTATGACATAGCTGTGTTATTAAAAAAATCCTGTAACTCAAAAATACTACATTATATATTGACATTATCACTTTTAATATGGTAGTAAACTGTTATAGATGCAATTTTTTATAAAATCCTGGATCTTCAGAAAAGCTTGTATTTGTAAAGTACTGCAGTCTCTGAGGGGTTGAATAATTTTGATTGCAACTGTACGTAATGTGAATAAAAATGAATTGTGCTGTTTGCCATAAAATAAAATAATAATAATAATACTAAAGCAAGGTGTAAATGTTTTCACTAATGCAAAATACATTTTGTTGCAGTAGTGAATGTTTATGTCTAGTGGATGATATTTGGCGGGAGTGAGAAGTAATTTGGTCCTTGCATATACTTTATATTAGGGTTTCCCTAGCGAAGGTTAGTTAATAATAATAATGAAATCAAATGTAAAATTAAAATAAATATATGAGGCTGCACAATTAATTGAAACTGAAATTGAGTAAATGATGCTTCACTGATTTCCGGTTATTATTTCCAGGCATTGGCTTAAAGTTGTGATTTTTTAATATATTTTTTTGTCTCCCTGCATTCAGTGTAAATTAATCTTTAACAAAGCCCATTTACAAGTATAATTAATTGAGGAGATCGGTATAATAGACAATGCATTAATGCAGTCTGAAAAGATTAAAACTCATGGGAAACTGGATAATGAATTCAAAATGTGCCCTCAGACCCCGAGAGCTCAAACGACCACCAGATACGGGAGGAAGATGGAGGCAAGTGAGCCTGCAGATAAAAATCCTAGTAATGGAAAATGCATTTAAAGCGAACTAGTGTCGGTCACAGAGGTTACAAAATGGAAGCAGAGGACCTTGTCTCTAAATCATTCAATTTAGAACTAGAGCCAACACCCCGGAAACTCAGGTGAAGTTGAATAAGGTGGAGGATTTGGAATGCAAAGTAGTGTTAATTTTGTCAGCTACTTTCATTTTAGTCTTAGTCTTAGTCCCGTGTTAAAATGTCCTTGTTAGTTTTTATCATATGTAGTCAACCTTATCCTATTTAGTTTTAGTCGAGTTTTAGTCGACTAAAAGTCTCAACATTTTAGTCTAGTTTTAGTCAATGAAAACTTGACATTTTAGCAATAAGATTATTATTAATTAACCGTACAGTATTAATTTTGGCAGCCATTTTTAATTTAGTCTTAGTCTTACTCAAATGTACATTTTAGTTCTATTTAGACAACCTTGTCCTGTTTTTGTTTAGTCAAGTTTAAGTCAATGAAATTTATGTGCATAGTAGAGGCGTGTAGAGCAGTCGCAATAACATTTTGTCTCCTTTTTTTGACGAAAATAAAAAGAGGTTTTTGGTCAAGTTTTTATCTTTTTGAATACATTTTAGTCTCGTCTTATTTCGTCAATGAAATTGCATGTTGATATAGTCTTCGTTATCGTTTATTGACCTATCGTCTCGTCTTCGTGGGAAAAAAGCTCATCAATGAACATTTTTCGTCATAGTCTTCGTTAACGAAATTAACACTATCTTAAAGGGACTTTGGAAGTATCAACTGAAATAAATGCTTCCCCCTTGTGGACACTAACATAATAGGCAACTCTGGCCCCAGAGAGTGATTGTAAATTAAGTTTACAGGAAATATGCTTGAAATTTCATTCTGCATCTTCTTAGATACTGCGATTTCATTGTAATTCTTATCACAACATCACTGAATTCACAGTGTATGTTGTTGTATATGATATCATTGTAATCCTTGACCATACTAAAAGTCTCAACATTTTAGTCTAGTTTTAGTCAATGAAAACTTGACATTTTAGCAATAAGATTATTATTAATTAACCGTACAGTATTAATTTTGGCAGCCATTTTTAATTTAGTCTTAGTCTTACTCAAATGTACATTTTAGTTCTATTTAGACAACCTTGTCCTGTTTTTGTTTAGTCAAGTTTAAGTCAATGAAATTTATGTGCATAGTAGAGGCGTGTAGAGCAGTCGCAATAACATTTTGTCTCCTTTTTTTGACGAAAATAAAAAGAGGTTTTTGGTCAAGTTTTTATCTTTTTGAATACATTTTAGTCTCGTCTTATTTCGTCAATGAAATTGCATGTTGATATAGTCTTCGTTATCGTTTATTGACCTATCGTCTCGTCTTCGTGGGAAAAAAGCTCATCAATGAACATTTTTCGTCATAGTCTTCGTTAACGAAATTAACACTAATGCAGAGGCTGGAGAAGTAATCTTCTAATTATGATTATTCAGATTTCCATAGAAAGAAAAATGTATGGATGCATGTGCCTCTTTGGAAAAATGACTACCAGAGGTCTTGGTATCAGTATCATTTTTGTCTGGTATCCAATTCTGTTAGACTCTGGACCTTCTCCAGCATCTCTCGAATCAGCCACCATGCTAATCGATAGGAGCAACATCAATGTCTCCCGGGACATGAATTCACTGGTAATAGCCAGGTAACAATCATATTGGCCCTAAACTGCGGCAGTGTTTGTCACTGCTGTGAAATTAAACCACTATTGAAACATTTCAATAGCCAGTCTATCTTAGGCAATAGTCCTCCATTAAAGGAGTATTTCACTTCCAGAATGAAAATTCTGTCATCATTTACTCCCCCTCCACTTGTTCCAAACCTGTATGAGTCTTTTCTTATTCTGTTGAGCACAAAAGAAGAGATTTTGAAAAATTCTGGTATTCGAACAGTTGATGGGCACCGTTGACTTCCATAGTATTTTTTATTTTTTTCCTACTATGGAAGTCAATGGTGCCCATCAACTGTTCGGCTACCAACATTTTTCAAAATATCTTCTTTTGTGTTCAACAGAATAAAAAAAGACTCATACAGGTTTGGAACAAGTGGAGGGTGGGGAGGGTTGACTGATTGCACAGACACTATTGGAAGAGAGCTAAACTGGATTATGACATCACTGAATCCTCAATTAACTGACTTTAGCTGGAAAAATGGTTCTTTGTTATTGTCTCCTTGCATTATTGACAAACTATTTTCCTGTTTGACACTGTAAAGCTGCTTTGACACAAACAGTATTGTATAAAACGCTATATAAATAAAGGTGACTTGACTATTAATCCGCAAACGAACAGTGCATGTGCGCTCTCGACACACTGATCACTATCACGTAATATTTCTGCTTGAACATTGTTCAGTATTTCCACGTAGTTGTCCAAATTAATGTACAGCGAGTGTTTTATAAATGATGCTTGCCAAAAAGAGTGTTCTGTAGAAGTTTGTGAGGATCAGTGGTGTTTATGTTGATATGAGCATCAGAGGCTCCAAACCCAGACACGATCACGTGTTCTGACAGAGGAACCATTTCACTGATGACGTCGACCCCCCTTCAGATCACTGAGTTTCCACACATTCAGAATGTTTTCATTTTTTATTTGTATTTTGGTGTGTTTGGTGATTCTGAATGGAACCGTATCAAAGTTTATATACAGTCCTTTGGCATCTCCCTGTGGCCTTGTTTGGTATGGCATGTTATAACTGAACTTTACGTACTTTTAAGTACTTTTGAAAGTTGTAAAGAATATCTGCAGTGACATTTTTGCAAAGTATGTTTGCAAAAAAGATCAATGTTTAAATTGATCTTGAATGTGTTTTGTTTACAAATAATTACATGGAATTGAAAAGTAATAACACAGGTTTTTGTGAATAGAAAAGTTTGGGAGGTCTTGGAGTAAAAAAGGTTGAGAACCACTGCATTAAAATCAATGAAGCACTTTACACAGCACAATTGATCTCTTATTTGCATTGCGTCTACATTTTATTATGAGATGATTTGCAAGCATGCAGAACTCATACTGAACAAAAACTCCACCGTTTTGAGTGTGATTGAACTTAAATGCTTCTGACTGGCCACTGCGTTCAAGGAATCAACAGGTATGTCTGTGATTGGCTACTTTGCTCAACGCTACAAAAACACATTGTAAATAGAAACCTTTGGCGCTTCCCAGAGCACGAACACAAATATGCAATGGAGTGTTTACCAAATCGGTTTTGCCAATATGCTATTATTATAGCTTCAACTGAGGGTGCTTAGCACCCTCATAAAACTGGGCCTGATATTATCTATCCCACCCATTCTCAATGCCACAAAAAAAGATATATCCCTCTTTCCAAATTCGGATTTAACCCACCATCCAATGTCTAATGCAATAAATTTTTTTGTGTGTGACTGTCAATCAGGCCTTAAAAACAAGAATAGCCTGCATTTTCTAGTCATTTATGCATATTTGTATGTTTATTTTCTTTATGTTTTCATTATATATCCATTTACTCAAGCTCAGGTGCACTCCTATTTTTTTAACTGTTTAAATATTTTTACATATGTACAGTGCACAGCATAAATGAGCACACCCCCTCTAAAACTGAACAAATTCAGCAATTACTCTTTACTTAGAAGACATGTTAGGGTTCTTTGGAGATGTAATGTTCCAACAAGCCTGCTTGATCAATTACCAAAGAAGAATGTTAAAATTATTCAGCAAAATAAGATTTTCTTATCAAAGTGATAAAATGTTCTGTTGCAAAAATGAGTACACCCTCCTGAAAGTTACTAAAAAAAAAATTTTTTTTAAAAAAGTGTATAGGTTTACGGCTATTTTTGATCAACAGGTAAGTATATTGAACCAAAACTTTTAAAGACAAGTAATTTCCTGACAATTAAAAGTGTTATATAGCTCACTGAATCATACTCAGACTTAAAGGGGTCATATGATGCGATTTCAAGTTTTCCTTTCTCTTTGGAGTGTTACAAGCTGATTGTGCATAGATAAGATCCCTGAAGTTGCAAAGACTAAAGTCTCAAAACCAAAGAGATATTCTTTATCAAAGTTAAGACTCTGCCACGCCCCCCTAAAACGGCTCGTTCTAACACGCCCCACATATCTACTCAAAAACTATGGACTTGTGATAAGGCTCCTGAAATAATCAGGTCTGCACTTTAAGTTTTCATTTAGTGATGAGTGAGTTTTTTCTAGAAAACGAGCAGGAGAAATAACATGCAAGTATCTCAGAGCCGGCAAAAGCTGTGAAAAGAGTGACACTTTATCTCACAGAGTATGACGCAGCCTGCAGAAGGGACATGCATGGTTGTTGTCACCACTAGAATTACCTACTTTAGCCAAAGCACAATAAACTCGTTTAACCTCTTCCAGGGCCCATGTTTACAAAATAGAGACTTCTGGGAATCCATACTCTGGTCTCAAGAGACCAAGTCAATCATTTCAGATCCAAAAGCATCCAAAATGTTCTGGTGTTGCTAGAGGAGGAGTACAG
>NW_015662160.1:46667-67416 GCF_001515625.1 Sinocyclocheilus rhinocerous
GAGAGAGAACGAACCTGTGATACTTTTATCTAGATTCTTTGATGAATAAAAAGGTAAAAAGGACAGCATTTATTCAAAATAGAAATCTTTTCAAAATAGAAATCTTTTTTTATATATCTTGTATAAATCTCTGTGACTATATTTCAACAAGAATGAAACTGAACTAAACGATCTCTGACATTTATTTATATTTCATTTATTTGTTTGTAACTTTATTAGCACTTTTGCGAGTTTAGCGTGTGAACAGGACTTTTAATTTGGTTTGGCGATATGACGTCATAAGGCTGCGCACGCAGCGTGCTGCGTCTGTGATTGGACTGAAGAAAGGTTTGTTTTTAAGTATATAAAGGATTTAAAGTGTTTAAATTAATTTAAACTGTTCAACATTGCTAAAGAAAACTAGTTATCAATTATTGAATGTTTGCATGTAACATCGTAATGATGTATTTAACGTTTATGGCGGTATTTCTGAGAGTAAAGCGCATCCGCACATGAGTAGCTGCGTCTCATTTCGTTCCCTATATCGTGAATGAGTTTATCGTAAACACGAACTCGGGCACTGGCAAGTATTGATGAGAGAAACGCAAACTCTTTTCTCTGTTTTGGCTGAATGGTTCACTGTTTCGCTCGCATCCCGCACGCTGACGACACCCTCTGGTCAATGCAGTGCACATGTGTAATGACAACAATTACTAACCAACTGAAAGTGTTTGCATTCAGTTTTCTATTAAATGTAAGCTACAAATTATTAAATACCAAATATCCGCAACTAAATATTAAGTGTCTGCATGATTTGTGGTATTCTACTAATTTGAAGCACTTTCCCCCCTTTCTTTTTTGTTATTTTGCCTGCTTTGTATTTTAATTATTGTGGGTTCTATATATATTATTATTGTATTAATAATAATTATTATAATAAAAAATAACATAACTGCTTTTAAACCAGTATTATAACAAAATTCAGACAAAAAGTATGAGAAGAGAACATATGAAAAAAAACTTTAACAAATATTTTAAACAGTTATTTATGAAATTTTGAAAATGTATTTAATATTTTCAGTATAGTACAGCATAAGTATAGTGCATGGAGTAATTACAACTCTTAACTTTTCAAATGTTGTTTTCTGTTTGTGCTTATGGAGGTGGATTTTTATTATCCCTCATTAGGCGTATTATTTTTCACTTAAGGCACATTTTTAGCACAAAGTATGTATTTTCTGCAAACATAATATATTAAAATATAATTGTTCAGTTGATCCCCCCCCCTCCCTCCAATCTATTCATATAAGGGTGTATTGTGGTGTGATATAGTTCAGATGTGTGCGTGGGAATTTACTTTCTGGAACCTTTAAAATTGTGTGCAAATCAGTCCCACACCCAGTATTACTTTGACATGAATAGTTAGTATGTGACTTTTTATTCTCATCTTAAACATGACACTGTTTCCAAACAAACAGAAAAATTCCAGGTGAAGTGACTGAGATCCACGTGACCAGTGTAAAGATGGCGTTTATTAAAGATGAGAGTGAAGACACGAGGATTGAAGAAGCATTCAGTGTGAAACAAGAAGAAACTGAGGAACAAACAGGTTAGTTTTCATTCTCAAAACAGAAATATGACTTGAGAGGTCGTTCATGTCCAATTTCCGACTAGGAAATTGGTTTTTACGATAATTCCGATAGCATGTGAATGCAGCATAAGTGTACCTGAGAAGATCCTACTTCAGAGTTGGGCATTCATTATTATGACATGTCATGCATTCAATTAAAGGAAATAATACAGAAGTAGCCTAAACAAAATAGGCTCATTCCGTGGCAACTCAACTAGAAGTCCCCGGCTCAAATTTTTGATTTTGTTAATATTTTTCTTCTATAGAAAGACAAACATATACAAGTGATGAAAGCCAAAATATTAAATATCACAGATGTATATTTACAGAGTATTCCATTATTCCATCTTGATTATGCAAGATGGCGCCCCCCGAGGCAGACGTGTTTGCTCGCTCCGCTCTTGAATGCCGGTTTTTCTTTCTTTTTGTTTGTTTTCTGTTTTATCTGCCGTGCTCAAATGCGGTGCACTGCTAACGTACAACAGACAGGCATTACTGGACATCGCCAATTCAGCCAACCATCTTGAATTTACCGGTTTTATACCTCGCTTTAAATACTTGGGGGTGCACATCAGCGAGGACCTCACCTGGACACTCAACACCACCCAGCTGGTTAAGAAGGCACAACAGCGGCTGTACTTCCTGAGGAGGCTGAGGAAGTTTGGCATGTCACCTAAGATCCTCAACAACTTCTACAGCTGTGTAGTTGAGAGCGTCTTGACCAGCTGCATCACTGCATGGTATGGCAGCACTACAGTGAGGGACCGCAAACGTCTGCAGAGAGTGGCGAAGACTGCTGAGAAGATCATCAGGACTCCACTGCCTTTTTGGCAGGCAATTACCATCCCAGAGTCCAAAGAAGAGCTGCATCCATCATTAAAGACCCCACCCACCCCCAACACAGACTGTTCACACTCCTACCCTCAGGACGGAGGTACAGGAGTGTAAATTGCAGGACTTCCAGATTAAGAAACTCCTTCTTCCCCTCTGCTATTAGACTCTTAAACAGGTAGCTAGCTAGTGGACTTATCTATCTCAGAGAACAGTCAGTCCAAATGGTTTCATCTCATTTGAACATTTGTAATGTTATTGCTGTTATTACTACCATTGTATATTTGTTAATATTACTCATGTAGCCTCATCTCAATTTATTTATCTGTTACTGTTACTGCTGCTATTGTTATTATGTAGTTGCACTCAATTTGCACTTGTTACTGCACTATTGTTTTTTGCACATAAGTTAATACTGTACATTCGCATATATAGATACCATATACATAGTCTATATTTCTATTTTCACATTCTATATTTCTACTCTATACTCGCATATATAGATACACATAGTCTATATTTCTATTTTTTTTTCATAGTCTTTATTCCTACTACTGCAGCATAGTTTTTATTATTATGTTTCTTACATTGTGTATGTATGTGTGTATAGTTTGTGTATGTGTGTGTATAGTTTTGCACTGTCTTGGCATTCATTGTGGACAGCAAAGTAAGAATTTTTATTGCTCAGGGAAACTTGTTTTCCTCACTGGGCATATGACAATAAACGCTTTGAATCCTTGAATTATTTTGTAGAGGGGGTCAAAAAGACAAGTTTCATGTGAGATTTGGAACCAAATTAAAGGGGTGTAAAAATTACTTTAGAAGGATGGCAGCATCATTTATTTTTACACATGTGAACAATTTACTCATGGAGCCGCATTAAGATCTCCATATCTCTGGGCCATTGAGGGCCATTAAAATGAAGATACCAAAAGGAAAGTTTGTTAAGAACCAGAATCTAAAAGGATATTAAGATATTTTTAGTACTTCTTGAGTTACAGGCATGCAAACTTGAGGCAAAAAACACAAGAAGTCCTTTTGGCCATTTTTGAACTGTCACCATTGGCATATGATGAAACAAAGATTGCTAAAGTCAACAGATTCTACTAATAGACATACCGGTTTCTGTGTAAAAATAAAATAATGATGCTGCCTTCATTTTTCTAAAGTCATTTTTACACCCCTGTAATTTGGCTCCAAATCTCACATTAAACGTCTCTGGTTACCCCCAGCACCAGAGCCAGATCCCAGGATGGCACTGTAGGAGGACGAGAGGGTCTCAGTCTTCTCGCACCTCTCAAAAATCTAATCACTCGATCGTGTTTTCCCACTGAGCGCTCGTCGATAGCAGCGTGAAAGGCTGAGATAGCTGCAACATAAACCTTAAGAGTGGAGGGCATACTGCCGCCGTCCATTCGTTGTTGCAAAAAATTCAGAATGTCAGACACGGGGCAGTTCTCCGGGTCCCGACTATTCGATTCACACCATCTCTCAAACACTGCCCATTTACAGGCGTCTCGTAGAAGGGGCTCGCGCCTCCGTAATCGTGTCCATCACGCGGCGAGACAACGAGCCCGGGTTTACCGGTTCCTGCACACCATCCACACCTGAAGTTTCCACCATTCAGGGTTGGGGTGCCATACCGAGCCGTCTGCTTGAGACAGGAGATCCCGTCTCAGCGGGATCAGCCACGGGGGTGCCGTTGGTTTCCCGATCTGTTGGAAATACTACGGCCTGTTCGGCCAACACTGACGCCTTCTCCTCTCTGATTTTGTGCAGCATTTGTGACAAAATCTTCAGCGGGGGGGAGAACGCATACAGACGGGCATTCGGCCACGGCATCGTATGTGCGTCCCCGCCTAGGGGAGAGCGTGACAGAGAGAAGAACAGAGGGCAATGTGTGTTCTCCTCTGTCGCGAACAAGTCTATCTCCGCTTTCCCGAACCGTTCCCAGATCAGCCTCACTGTCCAGTCTCCATTCTCCATGAGGAATCCCGTCCCTCGATAGCATATCCGCACCGCTGTTCAGGCAGCCCGGAACATGCGCTGCTCAAATGGAGAGCAGATGGTGATCGGCCCACAGCAAAAGGCGTGCTGCCTGTCTGTAAAGGGCTCTCGAGTGTACTCCGCCTTGGCGGTTTATGTACGATACCACCGACATGTTGTCCGTGCGAATCAACACGTGATGCCCCCAGACTTGCGTGAGGAAACTCTGAAGAGCCAAAAAGACTGCTCTCAGCTCGAGGCGATTTATGTGCCACATTCTCTCCAACTCTGTCCAGTAGCCTGATGCCGGTACGCCGTCGCAGTGAGCTCCCCAGCTCGTCGTCGACGTGTGCGTCGTGACCACTTTCCGCCGCATGACCAGACCCATCTGGGCACGGCATTGGTACAGGTCGGGGTTCCGCCATGGTTTCAGCGCGTTCAAGCACCTGGGAGTGACCACAACGCGGGCACGGCCCATTTTCCAAGCCCTTCTCGGTACTTGTGTTTTCAGCCATATCTGGAGGGGGCGCATATAGAGCAGACCGAGGTCCATCCCAAGAGCCTCTGATATTCCTTCAGTGCTACGGGATGGCCCAGCCTGAATGCATTCAGAGCGGACATTAAATCTCGTATGCGCTCCTGACTCATCGAGATCAAGTCCAACTGCACCCCCAGGTACATGATTGATTTGCTGGGGCGTAACACGCATTTTTGTTTGTTCACACAGAGACCTAAACTCTCCAAGTGAAGTAACAGAGTGCGTTTGTGGCTGTTGAGCACATCCTCCGAATGGGCCAAGACCTTGCTCTCAGAGGGGAAAGTGCCGCATCCACACATTTCGTAAATATACGTGGCGCCAGCGCTAGCCCAAACGGCATCACCTTGAACTGATATGCTACGCCTTCGAACGCAAATCTCAGAAAGCGCCTGTGACGAGGGGCGATCTGGATATGAAATTATGCGTCCTTCAGGTCCACCGAAATAAACCAATCTCCGGGTCAAATCTGCGCGAGTATCAGCTTTAGCATTGTCATTTTGAAAGCGTGTTTGTATAATGCACGGTTGATGGGTCTCAGGTCTAAGATTGGACGGAAACCACCATCTTTCTTTGGAATGACAAAGTACCGGCTGTAAAACCCGCTCTCGCTCGGCGGGACCACTTCTATCGCGCGTTTCGTGAGGAGATTAAGAATTTCTTGCCTCAGCACCGGCTCGTTGTGTGCCGTAACTGTCTACATGACCACGCCATTGAACCGGGGTGGTCTGTGTCGAAACTGAAGCGTGTAGCCGTTCTCTATTACGTTCCGCAACCAATCCGAAATGCCCGGAATGGACAGCCATGCACTTGCAAAAAGACACAGAGAGCGGAGTGCCTCGCCCTCTGAATTCTGAGCAACGCCGCTGTATAACGGGTTCGTGTTCAGAAAGCTCACGGGACAAGTGGGAGTGCTGTATGTTAGCGAGGGTCGTGCCTCGCCGATTAATGGGGAGCGCGAGCCTTCTGCTGAATGTGTGAGTGACACGGACGTGCGTATGTGTGAGGTGTCGAGAGCGAGCCGTGGCTGCGGGGGTCCGACACCTGACACAGGGACGTGAGCAATGCCAGAAACACGGGGAAGCTGCAAGCCCGGTTCTGTTGACGGTTTCACGGCCGAGTGTGAAGCTGCTATCCCTGGAGGAGGAGAAAAAAGCTTTTTTTGTGAGGGTGTCACAGACTTTATTGCATTTTGAACATACACAACACAGACATTCTCGCAGTTGCCTGCAACCGCCAAGGGGACTTCGCGAGAACATCTCGGATGCTTCGCGGCGGGCCCGTCGCTCGGCGCTCTCCTCCTCTGTACCCTCCCGTCAGGAACGAGGCTTCTGCTCCGACGGAGGAGCTCCCCCGGGATGGCCGCCTTTCTTGAAGCCGTGACGCCCCTTCGGTGTCCTCTGCCATGGAGTTTTGGCGCGAACAGAAGGCTCTGGGTCCGGCGCCGATGAAGCTGAAGCAGAGGGGGGCCGTTTCGACGGCCGGTTGGAAGCAGATGAAGATCTACTACGTGCAGGGGGCTGCACTGCAGCCCGGCACGGCAGGAAGTGACTCATCGCCTTGGAGCGCTTCTGTGCCTCTGAGAAGCGCTCCGCGATAGCCACCACTGCATCTCCGAAGAGGCCGGATGGAGATACAGGAGGCCGGATGGAGATACAGGAGTGTTGAGCAGCGCCCTCCTGTCTGCGTCCTTAAGCTCAGTGAGTGTCAGCCACAGATGCCGGTGGAGCACCACCATGTAGCCCATGCTCCGTCCGATCGCCTGGGCCGTCTTCTTTGTGGCTTTATGTGTAAAATCCTTTGCCGCGCGTAGATCCTTAAACTCCTCGGGATCCGCCCCACCCTCATCCAGGGATTTCAGGAGCTGTGCCTGAAAAACTTAGAGCACTGCCATCGTGTGCAGCGTCGAGATCGCTTCTCCCGAGGCGGCCTACGCTTTGTCCGCAATGCATGCGGTCAGACGGCAGGGCCTTGAAGGCAGCGTAGCACCCGCCTGCAGGGAGGCAGAGGAGGGGCAGAGGTGCGCGGCGATGGATTCCTTGATGGGCGGAATGTGCGTATATCCTCGGGCTTCCGGCCCGTCGACTCTAGTGAAGATCTCTGACCCGCCAGCGTGAGTGCGAGCCGATTGGGGCGCAGCCCACGCCTTAGCGATCTCGTCGTGCAAGTCGGGGAGGAATGGGGCTTGCTTCCTCGGAGTGGCAACTCGGCGGCCTGACTGAAGGAACCACGAATCCAGCTTGCCCTAAGCTGGTTCGTCGGGGGATTCCCACTATAGACCGAGATCGCTCACGGCCCTGGTGAGAATCCGGACGAGCTCATCCTGGAACGCGGTGTGTCCCTCCACTTCAGAGCGCTCCTCTGGAGTGCGGGCCCAGTCCTGCTCGGACGCCGTTAGGGATAACGCCTCGTCAAGATCGTCCTCGTCTCCCGCCGCACCGAACAAGATAATCGCCGAAGCGCCAGAGGCGTGTTGAAGACTCTCTTCCGCAAAGCACACCGGAGAGCGGGGGGGTGAATTGCGCCTTTCTGCGCGGTCGCCCACGTGCGGCTGCCGTCCCACCAGCAGCTCGCTGGCGGCGGTGGGACGTTGCCTAGAGAAATCACAGAGGGCGATGTTCCTCTGGGCCCTAAGCACCCGCACTGAGAATTCCTCGCAGTGCGGGCAGCCCGACCCAGTGAGTGCTGCCTCCGCATGGGCGAGACCCAGGCACCAGATGCAGAACTTGTGAGTGTCCGGGGACTGGATGGGTCCCGAACACAGTGTGCAAATGTTGGACATGCTGGAACGCAGAGAGGGAAATCCGTCTTCCTGCGTCTTCTCCACAGCTGTCTTCGGTAGGATGCGTGAAAGAGGACTCGCCATCTTGGCTGGCATTGGCCAGTGAGAGTTGTAACTTCACTGGCGTTGTGCAATAAGATTTCAGGTAGGTTAGGAAGGAAGGGAGTCCCCAAAGCGTTAACACCATGTCGAGAGACCGTTCTCGAGAGGGAACTTTTCTTTTTGACCCCCCTCTACAAAATAATTTTAAAATGTGAACATCTGTGACATTTTTGTGATATTTTGGTTTTTATCACTATATACAGTGGGTACGGAAAGTATTCAGACCCCCTTAAATTTTTCACTCTTTGTTATATTGCAGCCATTTGCTAAAATCATTTAAGTTAATTTTTTTTCCTCATTAATGTACACACAGCACCCCATATTGACAGAAAAACACAGAATTGTTGACATCTTTTATGTTTGTCTTTCTACAGAAAAAAAATATATAAAAAAATATTAAATAAAAAATTTGTGCTGGGGAAGTTTCCGAAATTTGGTTGATTTGACATGGAATGATCCAACAATTATTTTGTGTAGCATTAAACCGGTTTCAACTTTTGATGTGAAAACATTGAAAACCATTCATTTTAATTAATCATTTCTGTAAATGCAGTTGTTATTTTGTCTTGAGGGCTGTATGTAAACATCTGCTATATCAAATAACTTTATCAGGATAGTACTATATAAAAAATCCTCTCCTTGCTTTCAGGATGAGCCTTTATGCAAAATGTAAATACACGTTTCTAACATTTACAGATAAGGATATAAAATTTATAACCTACTGTAAATGTAAGTTATGCACTGAGGAAAACATGCCTCAAAATGTAATGACACACACACACACACACACACACATCTCTGTCAAAGCAGCTAGCAGGGCAAGCACATGTTAAGTGCTTAATATGATGTTTTGAGCAGCACTGTTCCCGCAGCAGTTCACTTTGTGTCCTGTTCTATTTTAATGGGTTTTGGCCATAAAAATGCATTATTCACTACCGTAAAGTGACGTGACTGATAATATTTTTTCCCATACACTGCATACAGATGCAATTAATCTAATTAATAAATTTTATTGATTACCCCTAATATCAATAGACTGCTAATATAGTTTTTTTCAGATTGTGAGAAAATATAAGACTGAGAATCATTGGCATATCATTAAAACATTTATATTAATAAGCATATAAGTGGACCTAATACAGAGCCCTGATGCACTCCATACTCTTAATTCACACAATGTGGTAGCGATCAGATAGGTAGTACCTACTCCGTGCTTATGCTAGTCCACAAATGGTAACAATTCTCAATCTTTCCAAGAAAATGTTGTGATCTTTGCTGTCAAAAGATCTAAGCACTAAAAGAGAGAGAGAGAGAGCTTTAATAAACACAGTTTCTGAGCCATGATGGCACTTAATGAAAATTGTTTAGAAATATGCAAAACTGTACATAATTGAGAGGACACTGTTTTTCTAATATTTTAGACATAAATGGAAGATTTGGGATCGGCATATAATAAAACAAGGTCTCCTGGGGCAAGCAGTGTTTGATAAGGGGTTTGGTAAACAATGTGTCCTTAAAGGGGTCCTATTATGCTCTTTTACAAAGTCTTGATTTTGTTTTGGGGGTGTACTAGAACATGCCCTCATGCTTGGTGTTTCGAAAAACGCATTATTTTTCACATAATTTACATTATTAAAATACCTTTCTCCCCATCCTGGCACCCTCAGTAAAATGCGCAGCACACAATAGCAAACCGGGTTATAATGGACAGAGTTAAAAAAAATAAACTCTGTCCATTATAACACTGTTTCCTGACATCATCCGCTTTCGGAAGCCCAAACAAAGAGTTAACAATATTGAGACAAGGTTCTGAAATTTGACAGCACCTTAGGATCTAGTATACATGTTGCTTTTGATGTTTTATGTTGGTTTTCATATACGTAGCTTTGGGCCTATATAATGTCTAAAAAAATTGTATGCCTTTTTTCACTTTAGACCTGATGGTGCCTAAAGAGGAGAGTGAAGAACTTAATAAAATGGAAGAGAAAGACCAGAAACATAATTTCATTACTGGAGAAAAATCCACAGAGACTGAAAAGATTTCCTCACGAAAAAAGTCTAAGACAACCAAATCTATATGTCCTTTCATCTGCCCACAATGTGGAAAACGTTTCACTCAGAAAGCACATCTTAAAGTTCACATTAGAAGTCACACTGGAGAGAAGCCTTTCACCTGCAAACTGTGTGGGAAGAGCTTCACACGAAAAGGAAGTCTTAAGATTCACATGAGAATCCATACTGGAGAGAAGCCGTTTTTATGTGGTCAGTGTGGAAAGAGTTTCAGATGTAAAGAAACCCTTAATTCCCACATGAGGGTCCACTCGGAAGAGACCCATTTTAGATGTCATCAGTGTGGAAGGAGTTTCCGATTAAAAAAAAACCTTAAGACTCACATGAGAGTTCACTCTGAAGAGAAACCTTACTCATGCCATCATTGTGGAAAGCGTTTTGTTCATAAAGGAAGCCACAAGAATCACATGAATATTCACACTGAAGAGAAGCTGTTCATGTGTGCTCAGTGTGGAACATGTTTCAAGTATAAAGCAACTCTTAATGCCCACATGAGAGATCACACTGGAGAGAGTCCATTCACCTGCAAACTGTGTGGGAGAAGCTTCTCACACAATGGAAATCTTAAGACTCATATGAGAATTCACACCGGAGAGCAGCCGTTCACGTGTGAACAGTGTGGAAAGAGTTTCAGACGTAAAGAAACCCTTGATTCCCACATGAGAGTTCACACTGGAGAGAACCCTTACAGCTGCAAAGTGTGTGGAAATGGCTTCTCACTGAAGGGAAGCCTTAATACTCACATGAAAATTCACACTGGTGAGAAACCATTCGTTTGTGATCAGTGTGGAAAGAGTTTTGGACGTAAAGGAACACTTAATTACCACATGAGGATTCATTTAAGAGAGACCAATTTAACATGTCATGAGTGTGGAAAGAGTTTCACGGACAGTAATCACCTTAAGAAGCATGTGATAATTCACATCGGGGACAAGCCTTTCATGTGCCATTACTGTGGAAAGACTTGTAAAAGCAAATCAAACCTTGAGAATCACATAAAAGTTCACACTGGAGAGAAGCCTTTCACCTGCCGAGAGTGTGGAAAAGGTTTCACAGTTAAAAGAAACCTTCAGATTCACATGAGAGTTCACACCGGAGAGAAACCTTACAAGTGTCGTCAGTGTGAGAGGAGTTTCACGTGGCCAAAGGAGCTGAAACGTCATTTGCAAATTAAATGTGAAAATAAAACTGCAGTGTTCTGAATGTAATAAGAGGTTTACAAAGGGGGACATTTTCAGAAATCACCTGCAGAATCCCTCTGGATGATTTAATTGACCTATCGGTAAGCCCCGCCCCCCTTAATTACTGTTGCTCCCTCGGACAAACAAACAGAGTTGCTCACTGTCTCACAATGACATTTGTCAGTGTGAAAACCTTGTCCCACAATGTTTTTGCACAATTTTGGACACAGAAGGGCCACCATTCAAGTGGGAATTAAATATTCCATGGAGGGATATATAAAAGATTTTAAATAAATATGGTGGGTAACTCGAAGCGAGGGTTTACAGATCACAATGCAAGCGGGAGGAGTCTCATATTATGGTCGACACGATCATGGATGACAACATGCGGGATCAACACTGTTCATGTACCGCAGAGTATGATTAAATTAATTTACATTTAACCAGTTTAATATGGAGAGGCACTGAAATGTAGACCTTCATTTATGTGTTTTTGACTTACACTGTACATGACGTGAGAACAGTTCGCTATTTAGGTTTGTAATAGCATTGACTCACTAACTTTAACGTTAGCTGGTTTTAGCCAGAGATACCTTGCTGAAACGCAAGATGACATTAACGTTCTGAAAATGATTAAATGAAAATGGTAACTTAATGAAAGTATGACAACCAGAAAATGAATGTTTTTGTCTTCATTGTGATTGGGGTTGAATGCTTAGGGACATTTTGCTCTGAATTTGAGACTTTATTTTGGTTCTTTGTGCAAAAGTGTTTTAAATAGTTAATCAATTTAAAATGTCACCAAAAATATGTATATGTGCACAATATATTTTCATTGCATAGATCATTGGTTCTCAACCACATTCCTGGAGCACATTTGCATGTCTCCTTAATCAAACACCTGATTCAACTCATCACATGCAAAGACATGCAAAATGTGTAGTGTTGGGGGATCCAGGAATGTGGTTTTGTTTATTTTTGATTCGCTTTAATACCTCAAACAAATATTAGATGAATAAACTTCCATCTTCTGTGAAATGCCACAATGTAAATTAAAAATTCTGAATAAAAGGAAATAAACAACTGTATAAGAAATTACATAGCTTTATTTGATTCACTTTTAGTTAAAGAATGCCCAGGTAAGTATGTTTTCAATGTCTTAGAGCTAGAATTATGCTAGTACAGATGAAACGAATGAAAATTAAATGAAAGGATGCTAGGTCAATGGCCAGACACCTTTTAGAGGGCAAGAAGATCACTGGTACCAAACCGGGAAAGAACAGGATTAACTCCTAAAGGCCGGGACACAACAAAAGGACTTAAAAAAACTAGATGAAAGCCAATGGTGTTGCCACCTCACATCAGCTGTGACTGGACCAAAATGCTGTGCTTGGACAAGAACTAGCGTGTGCGTTCTGCACCTACGTGTAAGGAATTAACTGTCTATGTCAGCAGGTATGAATAGTCTAGATTCATCATTCAAAAGGAGAAACCAAAACAAAGATATATGAGATATTAACAGATAAACAAAGCAGTGCTAGTTTATAATTTTGAATATCAGTTATGTTGATAACTTTCTTCATTTTATAAGACCAAATTCAGTATAGCCACACCTTGATGATGCAAACTATGCAGGCAAGCAGATGAGCCCAGAATATAAACTAAATGCGCTAAATTGCACGTTAAGCGTTTTGCGTTCATATTCTGTGCTCATTTTCTTATTCTTCTTGCCTATTATTATCATTCTCCTCTGTCACTACACATGTATTTATACAAATAAGGAGGAATGTATATATTATTCAGAGGATATGGAATTTTTGAATTTCATTAAATATAATATAAACAGAATTACTAATCCAATAAAAAGGAAGAAAATTTTTGGACAGTTAAAAAAATGGCAAAGTTCTGTAGTATTACTCCAGAAAACACACTTACCTGAGATAGAACATTTAAAACTAAAAAGAGAGTGGGTAGATCAAGTGTTTAGTGCATCATTTGGAAATAAGAAGAAAAGAGGAGAAGCTATTTTGTTTAATAAAGTGGTGTGCTATAACAATGAAAAAACCTTCAAGACAAGCATGGCCAATATGTTATGGCGGTTGGATCAATTGGAGGCATAACGATAACAATTGTAAATACACAGTATATGCTCCAAATGAAGACTGCCCCTTTTTCTTTAAAAAAATAGCAGCACTAGCTAGTTGCAGATAAAAGTGAAGGGATTTTGCTTATCAGAAGAGATTTTAATTGTATATTGAATTCTAAACTAGACAGATCACCTGTAATAGCAAAACTTCCATCTAAAATGTCCAAGGAAATGTCAAATCTGATTAACGAAATGGGCTTAGTGGATGTTTGGCGACATATACATCCTAAGGAAAGAGACTTTACATTCCTGTCGCAACTGCATGGGAGCTACTCTAGGATAGACTTTTCTTTATATATATACAGGTGCATCTCAATAAATTAGAATGTCATGGAAAAGTTCATTTATTTCAGTAATTCAACTCAAATTGTGAAACTCGTGTATTAAATAAATTCAATGCACACCGACTGAAGTAGTTTAAGTCTTTGGTTCTTTTAATTGTGATGATTTTGGCTCACATTTAACAAAAACCCACCAATTCACTATCTCAACAAATTAGAATACTTCATAAGACCAAAATTAGAATACTTCATAAGACCAATAAAAATATTTTTTTTAGTGAATTGTTGGCCCTCTGGAAAGTATGTTCATTTACTGTACATGTACTCAGTACTTGGTAGGGGCTCCTTTTGCTTTAATTACTGCCTCAATTCGGCGTGGCATGGAGGTGATCAGTTCGTGGCACTGCTGAGGTGGTATGGAAGCCCAGGTTTCTTTGACAGTGGCCTTCAGCTCATCTGCATTTTTTGGTCTCTTGTTTCTCATTTTCCTCTTGACAATACAAGATTCTCTCTGGGGTTCAGGTCTGGTGAGTTTGCGGGCCAGTCAAGCACACCAACACCATGGTAATTTAACCAACCGACATTCTAATTTATTGAGATGCACCTGTATATATATATATATATCAAAAACAGATTTATATAAAGTAAAGGAATGTACAATTGAACCAGTCACCATCTTGGACCATAACCCAGTTATCATGAAAATTAATCTAGGATTAGACAAACAGTTTAGATATTGGAAATTGAATGTCTTGATGTTAACAGTTCCCCAAACTAAACAAGACAAACAAGAAGCACTAAAGGAATATGTTGCCATTAATGATGATGGTATTGCCTCTCCTTCGATACTGTGGGATGCAGGAAAAGCCACAATAAGGGGAAAGATCATATCTATAGGGTCTCAATTAAAGAAACAAAGAAACTTAAAACAACAAGAATAAGAAAATGAAGTACAGAGGTTAGAGAGTGAGCACAAAAAAGAAGATACACTTAGGGAGTTAAAAGAAGTTAGGAAAAAATTAGACAAATTACTAACACATAAAGCAGAAGGAGCCCTTAGATAAATAAAAAATAAAATATTATGAAATGGAAAATAAAGCTAGCAGACTTATGGCTTTTCAACTCAGGAAAGATCAAGCCAGCCGTATAGTTCCGAAGATTAGACATCCTGTAACAAAAAAAATTGAGACCCATCCCAAAGCAATATCAGATGTTTTTGCAGAATATTATCAACAGTTATATAAAGGTCAAAACCAGGAATCTAAAAAAGAAAAATTTGAATTTTTTAATTTGACAAAATTATTGATGGAGGAAGCGAGTAAATTAACAGATCCTATAACAGAAGATTAAATTAAAGAAACAATCACTAATCTAAAAAATAGTAAGGCACCAGGATCAGATGGGTTTTCTGGAGAGTATTATAAAGCTTTTATGAATGACCTTTCTCCAATATTATGTAATGTACTGTACATAACTATGCGCTGCAATCAGGTGACCCACCAAAATCATGGTCAGAAGCCATCATTTCAGTTTTACATAAAGAAGGTAAAGATCCCACGCAGTGTAATAGCTATCGCTCTATTAGTCTTCTATTGGCGCTTTTCCACTGCATGTTACGGCACGGTACGGCTCGGTACGGTTCACTTTAGGGGGGTTTTCCACTGGGTACAGTACCTGGTACCTGGTACTTTTTTCAGTACCACCTCGGTCATATGTCTGGACTATAAAATATTCACATCTTTATTGGCTAAAAGAATCCAAAAAATTTATGTAAAAAAGGGAATATGGACGATATATTGCTCAGAAAACCCATTTCATTCCATCCCCCCACTCATGCAGTGTTTGCATGAATATGGACTAATCTCAGGATATAAAATTAATGAAAATAAATCTGAAGCGATGATTTCTGGAGTTTGGCCATCCCAATTGAACGAACAGGTCTCATTTCATTGGCCAAAGCAAGGATTTAGATACTTAGGAATTATTTTTACACCCAATCCCAGCCAGCTCTCTGAGGCAAACTATAAAAAACTAATAAATAAATAAACGATTTAATAAGATGGGAGATTCTCCCTCTCTCGTTACTGGGCAGATTGGAGGTAAGAATGAACCTACCACCCAGATTTCTTTTTTTGTTCCAATCTCTTCCAGTAAATGTACCCATCTCAGATTTCAATATGTTAGATCAATTAATTAGCAAATTAATATGGCAGAAAAAGAGACCTAGGATAAAATTTTAAACATTGCTTTCATCAAAGAAGAAAGGAGGCCTGGGCTTACCGAATCGAAAATATTACTACTGGGCAGCTCAGTTAACTGAAGTAAAACATACTTTAAAAATGTATACAAAAAAAAAAAAATGTATCAAGGTCCAGAATCTATTTCCAGGGCCATGCTCTCACGATCAACCACTGGAGTGCCCATGAGCTCCACCAGAGGGCACTCCATCCCTGACTTTTACTATTCACCCAGGACTCCATTTCCCACAATCCTTTGCCCGGACTCATCAACACTCATTACCAGTTCACGGCTGCCTCACATTAGAAGTATACTATAAAACTATAAAAGATGCACTCAGACACAAACACGTTGCTGATGGTTATACCCTGTAGAGTACTCCTAGTTTCTGTGTTTTCCCATTATTTCCTAGTTCCTTGTTTTCTTGCCTGGCCTTCGTGTTTTGATCTTGGTCTGTTTACCTGGTTTTTGATTGTTTTCTGCCTGCCCTGACCTTTGCCTGTCTTGTGGATTACCCTTTTGCCTGTGCCTTGGATATTACTGTTTGCTGGTGGTTGATAGTGTTGCAAAGTCCGATTCATTTCCGCGAACCGGTTCTTTTCGGACAGATCGGCTCATTGAACCGGTTCAAAAAGCCGATTCATCGGTTCCTGACGTCATCAAGCAATAACGTCTCTATGCATTCTTTTCTAACAACTCAGTGCAATGTTGTATCAATGAAAAATTAAAATAAGTCATTTGTGTCAACACATATTGAAACATTCAAAAAATAAAGTTATTTGTGTGAAAGCATATTGCTGATTATTACCATAGAATTCATTTAAGTTAATGGTGTTTGTGGTCACAGTTTCATTCGCAGATCCTTTATTGACTAGCCTACAACTTGGATAAGATTCCTAAAAGTTTCGCACCTACAGCACACATTACAGACATTGATGCACAAACGCGGATATGTTCTACATGTCTACAGTATAAAGAATGAATAAACATAAACTCCTTGATTTCGCTTAAGCAACTTTAAATATATCTTTTAGCAAAAGCTTTTTGGCAAAACCAGCACTGTACTCCCTCATGACTCCCCTCAAAACTTGATGATACAGCAGCACTTCTTCGTCGTCATCTTGTCTGATCCACTCAACCAAGCGTTCTAACCACGACCTCGCCCCTCCCCTCCCCCCAACCATTCGAATTTCCGTAGGCGGGATTTATTTTAATGATATTCTAATGGACCGTTTTGTGACATCACAAACCCCGGAAAACAAGCTGTAGTCCAAACGAGCCTTTCGTTGTACTTCTTGAAAGGGATTTAAAAAAAAATGAAATAGCTCCCTTTGGAGTGGACTTTGAGATTTGTAACTTTGTAGATCTTTTTATGCCCAAACATACACACTACATAGTGACTTAAATTCAAAAAGTGAAAAAGCATAACAGGAACCCTTTTAATAAAATGTAAATTTATAACAGCCATAAGCATATTTCCAGTACGCGCCTCAGGCTTGCACTGAGAAACTCACTCATCAGAATCTTCGGTAATCCTCGGCAAACTTCGCCATGGCTCATTCGGTTCTTGTTGAGTCCTCGGTAATCCTCGGCAAACTTCGCCATGGCTCATTCGGTTCTTGTTGAGTCCTCGGTAATCCTCGGCAAACTTCGCCACGGCTCATTCGGTTCTTTAGTCCTCGGTAATCCTCGGCAAACTTCGACAGTTGGTTGAACCGGCTCAGTCGGTTCTTTTTGAGTTGGACGTGCTACTTCGGCTGTGCGTCCTGCGTCATCAACCCAGAATGTAGTCATTTTCACAACTCCAAGAACAATTTAGTATTCTCTCTAAAGATATGTATAGGTATTTCCAGATATGACATTATATTGCAAGTCATAAAGAAAAAGTCCTAGTTATGAAAGAACCAAACAAAATAGAAAAATACTTTATTAATATTGCAGAAAAACACTTTCCATCTTAAAAGACATGTTTCTCATTTATACAAAGGCTAATAACTAACATTATACGAAACACAGGAGATATTAAAGGAAAATGGGAACTGGAACTAAATACTATAATCGAAGATATAGTCTGGGAAGAATTATTTAAGGGATGTCATATAGGAATTAATAGTCAATTATAGAAAAAAATTGACTGGAAAGTGAAAATGAGATTTCAATACTCTTTATGTTAATTTTACATATGTAAAAGAACCATCTGTAGCACTGTTTTGGAGAAAATGTGGTAAAATAGGAGATCATACTCATATTTTTTAGGATTGCCCAAAGATTCAAGAATTTTGGAAAAATGTTAAAAAAGAAATAGCCAAGATACTAGAGGTAGAAATACCTCTAGATCCAGTGGTGTGTTTATTGGGAGCATTGCCTTGTGTGTACAATGTACAATGAGAAAAATAGATATGTACTAAGGATATTGTACATTGGAAGGAAGAAGGTTCTCCAAGTTTGGTTCAATGGACTCAGAGACTGATAAAGGATTATATAGTGGAAATAATGACGGCATGTCTACAAATGAAGATGGATATTTTTCTGCAAAGATGGAAGAGTATTACAAGATATTTAGATATGTCATTTAAGATGGGTCAACTAATGTAATATTATTAATGTAACCTGCTCTCGGAATTTGATGTACAAATGTTTCCTTTTACAAATGTAAATTATAACACATCCACTTCTGACTTATTCAGAAGAATAATGAATAGGTCAAATTTAAAGGCACTGTTTTAACTGGACACAGTATAGTCACAGTTAGAACTTTTTTTTTTTTCTTTTTTTGAAACTTTTTAGTTATGGCTTTTATATTTTTACACAACATCCCCATCCCCAACATTCAAACCCCTTACAAATGAGGGACAGACCAAGAAAAAAAAAACCGAATAAATAAAAAATCCACAGTCATCATGCATTCTCTTTGAAGAGGAAACATTTGTACAATATAGCTCCAGGAGAATGGAGACTATATACCCAAATGATTCAAACGATCTGGTCTGTCTTCGAGAGGGCAGAGGTGGACCTCTTTGCCTCATAAGACAACTTTCACTGCTCAATTTACTTTCAAAGCAGCGAGATGCCCTGCCCAGCGCTCGCCTGTATGCCTTCCACCTCGGTTGCTCTGCTTCCTCCCATCATCAGACGGTCAGGGAAGTCAGATGTTCGGTCCTCCTAGTGGCCCCACTCTGGAGGAATCAGACATGGTTCCCCGAGTTGATTCAGCTGCTATTGGCAGCCCCCTGGCCGATACCATTGAGGAAGGACCTCCTCTCGCAAGCGAGGGGCATGATTTGGCATCCCCGGCCAGATCTGTGAAGCCTTCAAATTTTGTCCCTCAACAGGAGTCTTTACAGCTCCCCGCGAGTGTGACTAATACCATTTTGGAGGCTAGAGTCCCGTCTACAGGACGCCTCTACGCCCTTAAATGCTCGTGGCTGGCCAGTCAATCAGCAGAAACGACCTTGCAATTAAGTTTCTGAGGGGAGCTCAGAGATGTAATCCACCTCGTCCTCATACTGTGCCGACTTGGGACTTATCTATTTCCCAGGGCCCTACGAGGGGCTTTTTTCCGAGCTGATCCGGTTAGCCGACTTGCGGCCCCTGTCGCTTAAGACCACCCTCCTTTTCTTAGCATTGGTCAAGCGAGTGGGTGACCTGCAAGCACTGTCAGTCAGTGCTTCATTTGTGAGTTTGGGCCTAATGGTTTGAGTCGTCCTCAAACCAAGACACGGCTATGTGCCTAAGGGCTCTCCACTCCGTTCAGAGCACAAGTCCTAATCCATTCTGCCCGGTTCAGGCCCTTAGAATGTATGTTGATTTCTATTGATGATATCTGTGCGGCCGCTGGCTGGTCATCGCTGTTTACCCTCATCAGGTTTTATAACTTGGACGTCCCTGCCCTGCAGACATGGATTTTGTCCACTTAAGTTTAGCTAAACCCCTTTGTAAGTGGAGAAGGTTTTGTTATGTAGTTCTCAGCCTAGGTGGCTTGGGTCTCATTGTTAGCTGAGACGTACAGGAGCCATCAATACAGGTGCTCCGGGGCTGGGCTTGCAGAGTGGCTTCGTTCTGCACTTGATTATAATAATAATAATAATAATAATAATAAACTTTATTTTATAAAGCGCCTTTAAAAGCAGCTTCTCAAAGTGCTGAACACAATATAAACAATACAATAAAAACAATACAAAATCAACAAGCAAATGCAAGTTTAAAAAATATATGTCTTAAGTTGAACTTTAAAAATATCATAAGTCTGAACTTCCCTAAGTTCAAGAGGCAGAGAATTCCAAAGAACAGGAGCATAAGAAGAGAAAGCCCTATCAACCATAGATCTTAAACGTGTTTAGGAGTGTATGGATGTAACAATTCTTTTAGGTAATGCTAGGCCATGCAATGCTTTAAAAGTAAGCATCATAATTTTAACCCTCTATGGGATATCGTCATTTATAAATGACACTAAGAAAATTGCATTTAAAATACAATATTAATGTTCAACCAACAAAATTTTATTTTAGTTAAGTCAAATGACATCCCCTTCAACCAGTAAAATTAAAATTTATTAGCCATGTGATTCACATTAGTCAGGCATTTGGGTACATTATTGTATGCCTGTTTGAAAGATGTGATCCATACAACAACCAGAGGTCAGGAAAGATGGCAATGTCTATTGGCATTACTATACTGACAGACAGCAATACTCCAATGATGAACGCACAAGTCAAAATCTACTTACGTGTGGATTGTGTGGGGTACACTGAAAAAGAAGCTTTTGAAACACTAAGACATGGTTTTCAGGCAGTGAAATTGCATCCGAATTTGTGACATTTTCACGAGCGAGTTCCAAATCACATATAGCAGCACAAGAAAAAAATGTTCATAAAGATTTTTAATGTTTTTTGAAACAGTAAGACCTTTTCACTTATTTTCAGATAGTGAAAAAGCATTTGATTGTGTGTGAAGTTTCAGACAATTTGCCAAAAATAATTTACCCTAAT
>NW_015662160.1:67735-68676 GCF_001515625.1 Sinocyclocheilus rhinocerous
ATGGTTTTCAGGCAGTGAAATTGCATCCGAATTTGTGACATTTTCACGAGCGAGTTCCAAATCAAATATAGCAGCACAAGAAAAAAAATTGAATGTTCATAAAGATTTTTAATGTTTTTTGAAACAGTAAGACCTTTTCACTTATTTTCAGATAGTGAAAAAGCATTTGATTGTGTGTGAAATTTCAGACAATTTGCCAAAAATAATTTACCCTAATAGGACGTCAGTTATAAATGACGGATCCCTAAAAAAAAGGTCAAAGGTCAGATGAAGAAAACAAATTTTGGAAAATTATTCTACTCCTAAATATATATAAAATATAAAGTCAATAATTTTTTACGCTGTAAATTCACAATTACTCCTATAGAGGGTTAAAATCAACTCTAAACCTGACCGGGAGCCAAACACTGGAGTAATATGACTGCCAATCCTAGTCCCAGTTAAAATCCTGGCGGCTGAATTTTGCACGTATTGCAACTTATTGAGTGTAGATTTAGAAATTCCAGCTAAAAGGGCGTTACAATAGTCTAACCGTGAGACGACAAAGGAATTTATCAGCATTTCCGCGACTGTAAAATTTAGCAAAGGACGCAATCTTGCGATATTTCTGAGGTGGAAAAAAGATGTTTTAACAGTATTCTGGACAAAAGAATCAAAAGACAGATTTGCATCAAAAATAACTCCAAGGTTCCTCACTCGACTCTGGATTTCCAAAACAGAGCCGTCAAGAGTCAGGGACAGACAACCAGCTTCAGAAATTTGATAACGGGAACCAATGAGCATAACTTCAGTTTTACCACCGTTCAAACAAATACATTTTTATCCATCCATATTTTAATCTCAGTAATGCAGTCAGACAAATAAGCAACGTCAAGGCGCTCATGAGGTTTTGAATGTATATAAATCTGCGTGTCGTCGGCATACAAATGATAATGAAGGCC
>NW_015662160.1:69282-73143 GCF_001515625.1 Sinocyclocheilus rhinocerous
CAATTTATTAGCCATGTGATTCACATTTTTGGTAAATAAGTAGTAAAGGAGACATTAGCACATGTTAGGTCACATGCTCTCAAGGTTCCATAGTAAGCTCATTTTAGACTTGAAAATACATATAAATTCAAGTTACAAAAAATATAATTGTACATCCAAATGTGTTTTCTAAAGATTTTTGTCATTTTTAATGCACTTTTATAAAAACAACAACTCAAGAGACCAACAAATCTGAGCGTCATGTATAACTGACAAAGTCCTATTATGTGATGCATATTTTGTGTAGCTGGCACTATTGACCAGCATTGGCGGGCAGTATAATAGCCTTTATGCATGTGTTTTAGGTTCATTTTTGGAAGATGGAGAGACAAATCTGTACTTATTTCAGAAAGTATTGATGATAGTGATATGAGTGCATCAGAAAATCAGGTTGTAGTAATAAAACAAGTTGTTGAGGACCAAGGAGGATAGAAGCAATGAGGGCGAGGGCAGTGATGAAGAATAGGTTGTTGTGGAAGTCAGGCATTTGGGTACATTATTGTATGCCAGTTTGAAAGATGTGATCCATACAACAACCAGAGGTCAGGAAAGATGGCAATGTCTATTGGCATTACTATACTGACAGACAGCAATACTCCAATGATGAACGCACAAGTCAAAATCTACTTACGTGTGGATTGTGTGGGGTACACTGAAAAAGAAGCTTTTGAAACACTAAGACATGGTTTTCAGGCAGTGAAATTGCATCCGAATTTGTGACATTTTCACGAGCGAGTTCCAAATCAAATATAGCAGCACAAGAAAAAAAATTGAATGTTCATAAAGATTTTTAATGTTTTTTGAAACAGTAAGACCTTTTCACTTATTTTCAGATAGTGAAAAAGCATTTGATTGTGTGTGAAATTTCAGACAATTTGCCAAAAATAATTTACCCTAATAGGACGTCAGTTATAAATGACGGATCCCTAAAAAAAAGGTCAAAGGTCAGATGAAGAAAACAAATTTTGGAAAATTATTCTACTCCTAAATATATATAAAATATAAAGTCAATAATTTTTTACGCTGTAAATTCACAATTACTCCTATAGAGGGTTAAAATCAACTCTAAACCTGACCGGGAGCCAAACACTGGAGTAATATGACTGCCAATCCTAGTCCCAGTTAAAATCCTGGCGGCTGAATTTTGCACGTATTGCAACTTATTGAGTGTAGATTTAGAAATTCCAGCTAAAAGGGCGTTACAATAGTCTAACCGTGAGACGACAAAGGAATTTATCAGCATTTCCGCGACTGTAAAATTTAGCAAAGGACGCAATCTTGCGATATTTCTGAGGTGGAAAAAAGATGTTTTAACAGTATTCTGGACAAAAGAATCAAAAGACAGATTTGCATCAAAAATAACTCCAAGGTTCCTCACTCGAATCTGGATTTCCAAAACAGAGCCATCAAGAGTCAGGGACAGAGGACCAGCTTTAGAAATTTGATGATGGGAACCAATGAGCATAACTTCAGTTTTACCACGGTTCAAACACAAGAAATGATTACTCATGCATGTTTTAATCTCAGTAATGCAGTCAAAAAAAAAAAAGTAACATCAAGGCGCTCATGAGGTTTTCAATGTATATAAATCTGCATCTCATCGGCATACAAATGATAATGAAGGCCAAGCAATCTCAAAAGATGGCCTAAAGATGACAAATAAATATTAAAAAGTAAAGGGCCTAAAACCGACCTCTGAGGAACACCGGTGGAAACAGATATATTCGGAACACCATTTAAGATATTTTGGATGAAAACCGGGAGGCTTGTGACTGTCCGATTGACTGCCAAGTAAATTACACTGTCAAGGTCCAGAAAAGTATGAAAGCCATCGTCAGAATAGTCCATCTGCCATCAGTGGTTCAACCATAGCGTTATGAAGCGACGAGAATACTTTTTGTACGCTAAGAAAACAAAAATAACGACTTTATTTAACAATTCATCTATTCACGCTATGGTGATGTGGAGAGACACAGAGGAGACGAATTGTTGAATAAAGTCGTTATTTTAGTTTTCTTCAGCTCCAGCAGAATGTCTGTGTGTCTGTAAAGAGATGTGATCTCCGGCCAGAGACTGCGCACTGGCCACTCAGTTCCCATGAGTGAGCTGAGGGAAGGCTGGAATCCATGCAGGCTCAACATTTTCAGTGGCTTTTGTGCTCTTGTTTTGCTCCTCAGTCTCTCTGGTGGCGTCGAAAGGCTTTTAGATTTGTCTCGAGTTCTGTGAGTCGCTCAGCTTCATACGGCGTGTTCATCAGCACCAGCAAGTTCATGAACTTTCCAGGTAGTTCTGGATTCGTCCACTGGGGGCAGCAAAGAGAGAACTGATAAACATCTATTAAACTGAATTTATTGATTTACTGATGTATTTAATGACATTTACTAAGTTTACAGATAAATACAGAATTGTGTTTCCCCCTGTTTACAGATGAATATGGAATTTCTGAGAATCATTTTTTTTTGTTAGTAATAAGTTCTCTATTATATTTTAAAAGATCTGAACACTTATAAGGCTCAACACTGAGGGGCTTCAGTTGATCTTACGTTTACAGGATCTAAGAGGTATACTTAATAATCACAGAAGAACATGGAGATTTGGAGACTGTTACTGAGGAAAGTGAGCTGAAAGCTTTTCCACACTTTATACTACAGGATATTTCATTTAAACACAAAACTTCATATAAACTTAATAAAATTGACCCCTCACATTCATCCTTTACATGCCTAAAATGTAAAGATGGCATAGGAACATTATTGCAGTATTTCTGAAACTGCCCCTACATTGCTACATTGTGATCCCAATTAATAAAATTGATACATGTACCAGTTAGCCTAAAATCCCTGAATTCATAAAATTATTGGACCAACTGTTTTTAACATTAAAAAGTTGTTACGTCTTGCAGACGTACATGTGCTATCTGGGCTGTGTATTGTGATGTGTGTTGTGTTTGGAATATCGTATTGACAACTAATGAATGAGGCTGATTGGGGAACGGTGTGATCTGTGTATTCAGAGACTGGGGTGAGAAGGATTAAAAAGAGTGCAAAAGAGAATGGATGCGGGCTGGCTGTCGGTCTATTTACAAGCCGAAATAGGACGGCGGTACTCAGATATTGTTGGGAGGGTGTCGTTCGTGGTCGTTTAGGGCCGCCGGCGATGAAGATAGATGGATAGATAGCGGGGACAGCGTGAGAGTAAGTAGGGACGGGGAGTTAGGAGTGCCGTCGTTCTTTATTGTGTGTGTCATTTAACTGCTGAACTGTCAGAGCATGCCAGCGTTTGGACCGTGCCCGTTCTGAACAGGCTTCTATCGCTGTCTTCTCTTCCTGTGGCTGAGACTGTCATGTACACAAGTCCTTGTGAGCGTTGAACTGATGACATGCGGCTTGCATTTCCCATTACTGAACGGTGTGCAACAAGCTCCTTAAAAAAGTTGACAGATTTCTGGACCTTTTTAAGTCAAGTCAAGTCAAGTCACCTTTATTTATATAGCGCTTTTAACAATACAGATTGTGTCAAAGCAACTGAACAGCATTAATTAGGAAAATAGTGTGTCAATAATGCAAAAATGACAATAGTAAACACTCATTTTTCAGTTAAAGGCAGTTCATCCAAATTCACGATTTCTAATATTTGTACAGGCTTTACATTTGTATTTCAATGTAGTAATTAGCAATTAATATTTCAAATTTAATTTTATCTTTGAACAGATTTGTTAAGTGACAGCATTAATTAAAGTTTCTTAAGGGTCAAGATCATGTTATCTGCATCTCCTGCGCTCCATCAAGCCACTCCCATAATATCTGCCAGCACTCAAATTAA
>NW_015662160.1:73499-73858 GCF_001515625.1 Sinocyclocheilus rhinocerous
TATCTGCATCTCCTGCGCTCCATCAAGCCACTCCCATAATATCTGCCAGCACTCAAATTAAAGCACGACTCTACATTATCTGTGTGTAAGACTTTAATACAATTATGAAGTAATTATTTTATGACGTACAAATCTTTCAGTGAGTAAAACTGGCTGTGTCTATAGTATTAAAGACTACACAACATTATTATATTATCTTTAAATTAATCTTTAAATGATTAATATTTTAAATTATAGTCCCTGGATTAGTAGGGTACTCTTGTAATAAAGTAGCGGTGGTAGAGGACAGGTTTTAAGTATCAATTCTGCTTAAAAAGATGCAATCTAATCCTGTTTACATGAAATAAGCCTGCTCCTGA
>NW_015662160.1:74187-88897 GCF_001515625.1 Sinocyclocheilus rhinocerous
TACTCGAAACCACAATCAGCAATGCAGCGATTGGCTGGCGGCAAGACAGCAACGTAATGACATCATTTCTTAAGGGTCAAGATCATGTTATCTGCATCTCCTGCGCTCCATCAAGCCACTCCCATTATATATGTCACCACTCAAATTAATGCATGACTCTACATTATCTGTATAGCATGTGTGTAAGACTCGAATACAATTATGAAGTAATAATTTTATGACGAATAAATCTTTCAGTGAGTAAAACTGGCTGTGTCTATAGTATTAAAGACTACACAACATTATTATATTATCTTTAAATTAATTTTTAAATGATTATTATTTTAAATTATTGTCCCTGGATCAGTAGGATACTCCTGTAATACAGTAGCGGCAGCTGGGACAGGTTTTAAGTATCAATTCTGCTTAAAAAGATGCAGTCTAATCCTGTTTACATGAAATAAGCTGCTCCCGAGCAGGTTTAAGTTTACGGAGCTGTTGCTATGACAGCAACTCCGGGATGAGCTTCGAAGAACCAAACAATCCAAGATCATGCCAAATCATCAACAATCAAATCCAGCTAACTGAGTTAGCGACGTACGAAGAACGGGCCCCTGCAGTCCCTTCTCTTAATAAAATAACCTGTTGTGATTGAAGTTGTGGTGGTGTGTCTTCTGGTGCCAGACCACACTGGCTTAAAGAATTAAAGGTGGTGGCAGCGGCTTAAGTACAGAAAATATTACAGTATAAATAAAATAAATGCTGTGTAAGCTATTCCAATGAAAGAGTGTGAGATTCTGTCTAAACGTTTGGGTGCAGAAAAACTATTTATACCAGCTTATCCATGTATTAAAATGCAAGTAGTGCAAATGTGGTTTACTAGTAAAAAAAAACAAAAACATGTTAAGTGTAGGAGTTAAAGCAGATTTTATACATGTAACAGTATTGAAATGTACATTACCAGTCAAAAGTTTTTGAACAGTAAGATTTTTAATGTTTTTTAAAGAATTATCTTCTGCTCACCAAGCCTGCATTTATTTGATCCAAAATACAGCAAAAGCAGTAATATGTTTTAAATATTAATAATAATAATAATAAATCTTTTTTGAGAAGTTTTGTTTGGAATGTAAACTGCGTGTGAACAGGACTTTTATTTTGCGCAGCGCCGGATAAAGCTCTATGAAGACTCTAAGCGGGTGCAAGAATCAAGGGTGTTTGAATGTGGGTTGGTAGGAAATTGTAGATAGAGTGTCAATGGTCCATTTGAGAGCTAGGTGGCGGTAATGCTCTTATAAGTCTGTGATCCGCCGTAAAGCAAGAAAAAGAAGAAGACCTTTATTTTGGTCTGGAGACATGACGTCATACGGCTGCGCTGCTCTCCATCAGTTGTGATTGGGCTGAAGAAAGGTTTGTGTTTTTAATCGTTTTTTTGCTTTTTTTTTTATCAATAAACAGTTCAATAAATGTTATAGTTTTACACACGATGCAAAATGAATTATTTATCATTGAATGTAACATTGTAATGTTTTATCTAACATTAATGGACGTTATTTTTGTGAATAAGGCACATCCACATATGAGTAACAGAAGAAGTGTCTCATTTCGCTTCCTATATCGGAATCAGTTTATCGTAACGAATTCGGCACTGACATTTTAGTAATGGAGCGCACAATGATTTGAAAAAGTGAAAGTGAAGTGACATGTGGCCAAGTATGGTATCCTATACTCGGAATTTGTGCTCTGCATTTAACCCATCAAAGTACACACACACACACACACACACACGGAGCAGTGGGCAGCCAATGCTGCAGCGCCCGGGGAGCAGTTGGGGGTTCGGTGCCTTGCTCAAGGGTCTCACCTCAGTCGTGGTATTGAGGGTTATTCCCTCCCCCCACCTACAATTCCTGCCGGACCAGAGACTCGAACCGTGACTTTCGGGTTACAAGTCCGACTCTCTATCCATTAGGCCATGACTGCCAAGCACTAGAGAGCACAAGCTGACTGCACCTGCTGGTCAAAACTCTGTAAATGCAACGAGAACACAAACAGGTGCACTGAAAACTTTTACAGACCAATTGCATTTTTTAAAAATGAAAATGTAATTTATTTTTTGGTCTGTTATCTTTTGGAGTTCTATTTTGGAGTGTTTAAGACCGTTAATCAGCACTCTTGACTGGCTGTTAATTATTCTCATCTTTAACATGACAGAGTATCCAAAGATGCAGAAAAACTCCTGGTGAAGTAACTGAGATCCACGTGACTATTGTAAAGATGGCGTTTATTAAAGAGGAGAGTGACGACACGAGGATTGACGAAGCATTCAGAGTGAAACATGAAGATACTGAGGAACAAACAGGTTGGTTTCCATTCTCAAAGCTGAAGTCATCTGATCCTTATCAAAACCGAAATAATGTATATTTTTGAAGAATGACATGTAAGTGGCCTAAATAAAACTGTTTTATCTGACATGGGAGTGGGTCACACATGTGGGCAGACATGTCAAGTCACCTTTATTTGTATAGCGCTTTATGCAATACTGATTGTGTCAAAGCAGCTTTACAGAGTCAACCAGGAAAATAGTTTGTCAGTAATGCATGTTGAGATCACATGACCAGACAAATACTTTTGTTCTTTCTTTCTTTTCTTTTTTAAATGTGAAAATGTGACAAACTGAAAAATAGGACAGTAGACATGACAGAAAATAGAGAGAAATGAACAAACAACAACAAAAAGAATATATCAAAACCAAAGAGATATATGAATACATGTAAATGTAGAATGTGTAGTACAGACATATTCCACAGCCTTTCAATATATGAGAAAGACAGAAAGAGGAAGAAAAAAAAAAAAGTGACAAAAATAATAAAGTACATTTGTGATATATTTTAATACTACTACTACTAATAATAATGATAATAATAATAATAATATACTATTGTACCATATATGAATATAGTATAGACACATTTCTTGTAACACTGATTGGTTGTAACAATATTTTCAATAGTTTTGGTTAAATAGTAAAAAAGTATAGAAGTGGAAGCATTACTGGTGGTGGTAATAAAAAGAAAAAGAAGAAAAGACAGAAAAAAGTAGTCTTTTAGTACATGTGAGGTTTTTCTTCCCCATTCCCCCTTTTTGGAAATAGCTAAATAAATCATAATAATGATAATTAAAAATATATATATACAGTTGTAACAAAGTACATACAGATACTATATATACACGGTTCATATGACACTAAATACTTTAAAAATGCTAAATTCTGTCATATAAAGTTCGACCGATGTTTAGTTATTATTGTTTTTGTTTTTTTCTCTTTCCTCCTCTCCCCCCTCTCCAGACAAATACTAATGCTGCCTTTAAAGAGAAAGTGAGAAGTATTGCATTAAATATTTTTTATTTAACTTTGATATTGATTGTATAAAAAATAAACTTTCTTTCTTCTTTGACATATTCAAAGTTTTTTTTTAAACAAAACAAAGCAAACAAATTCATCAACAAAATGAACTGTGACTCCTTGACAGCAAATATTTGTGAAACTTTACCACCACAAAACCTTTTTTTAAATGTAATCCATTTGTTTAAGAAGAAAGAACACTGATCAACACTGATCATTTTCTTTGACATATTCAAAGTTTTTTTTTAAACAAAACAAAGCAAACAAATTCATCAACAAAATGAACTGTGACTCCCTTGACAGCAAATATTTGTGAAACTTTACCACCACAAAACCTTTTTTTAAATGTAATCCATTTGTGTAAGAAGAAAGAACACTGATCAACACTGATCATTTTGATACAAACAACATAATCAACCATGTTTTTAAAAAAACAAATTTTTCATCAACAAAATGTGTTGTTCTCTTAGGATTTCCTCCTTTCTGTCTGAAGTATCAGCCTGAAGCCTCCTTTCTAAAACAATGAAATATCACATTTTATACTTATTTTCATGACACTTTATAACAGCACAATTTTTCTGCAAAAAGATTAGAAAATATTTTAACGTAATAATTGCATTTAAAGGGGTCATATGATGCTATTTTAAAGATCATTATTTTGTGTATTTGGTGTAACAGAATATGTTGACCTGCTTTAATGTTCAAAAAACACATTATTTTTCAAATACTGTACATTATTGTAGGTCCTCTATGCCCCGCCTCTCTCAAACGCTTCGTTTTCTACAAAGCCCCCTCCTTTGACAAGCGCAGTCCGCTCTGATTGGCCAGCTGACCCAGTGCACTGTGATTGGCCGAACACCGCAAGCACTCCTCGGAAATGTAAGGCCCCTTACCATAATGTTCAGTGTATATACAGTATATTTAGGGGTGTCACACCAAAGGACAACAAAACGTAACACTTTTATAGTGGTTCCAAAAAAAGTACAATATTTGAACAATTCTGAGACAAAAACTTACCATGTGCACATGTCATGGGCTTCACAGGGGGCTTCAGTAACATGACATTGAATGGGGTCCTTCAGCTAATTAAAGTTGTCTGTGGAATTGCCCGATTTAAAATTAGAATATGGTGTCACACCAGAGGACACTTTTAGAAATGTATGTATGAAAAAATTATTGCCGTTTACTAAAAAAGACACTTGTAAAAATATGCCATGCTTGAGACAGTCACACCATAGGATAATTTTGAGATTTGGCTCAAAAATGTGAAATATTCATATTTATATATTATTTCACTTGTGTGAGTGAAAATGCTATGTCATGTCAACAACCCACATACAAATTATTATAATACTAACATTAAAGGGTTAGTTCACCCAAAAATGAAAATTATCCCACAAATTACTCACCCCCGAGGCATCCTAGGTGTGTATGACTTTCTTCTTTCAGACGAATCCAGTCGGAGTTATATTAAAACGTGTCTTTGATCTTTTAACATGCCTTAGCATAAACAGCAGTAAATGTTCATGGAATCGAGCAATAAATAAGTCTTATGTGAGCTTTCTCTCCTTTCTTATGTGAAAGCCTGATTTCAGCTTTTTTAAAGCTTCGTTTAAGGATTAGACTTTAATTAATTCAGTTTTTCTAACAAAAGAGAAGACAAGAAAGAGGGAAAACTAGAGTAACTTTTTCTTTTTCAGGAACATTTTAGATGGGCAATTTTCAAAATTTTGTATCTGTGATCTTTTATGTTCAAGTCGTAAATGTAATCAAATGTATCCATTAATTCAAATAATATTACACTATAGGGCATTTACCAGTCAAATGAAATCTTTATCAACAATACACTAGTCTAAAATGCAAGTCACTATAAAATTATTGTGATATTGATTTTTATAAAACAGACAGTTCAATAAACATTTCCAATCATGCTGATATTAGAAAACATAAAAATGCTGTCTTGCTCGACATAAAAGACTAGAACTCATTACTGCTGCATTTTTGCCCCCGTATCTTTTTGAGCCATTACTTGCCAGGTAAAAACGGGAGAATAATTATCGTAGCTGCTGTTCATAGCATTTCAGACAAATGCCGATCATGTGTATTCTGTACTATTTCATCAGATATAATTGTATGAGTTTATGAGAACTATTGTGTGAATGCTTGGATAAAGAGATGTGTCACTCTAGCTGTATGACTGGGAGTATCAGCAGTTCAGCTTAAGTGAGTTTTTGTAGATTTCAGTAGTTTAGTGGGTATGAGATCCAGCATACATGTTAGTTTCTGTTTTAAATGCTATCATGTGTGTTGCTTTTTACCATTAAACTGGGGTTAACTTGTATTTGTCTCTTTCTGTCCTAGACCTGGTAGCATTGAAAGAGGAGAGTGAAGTACCCAATGAAATGAAAGAGGAAGATCATGATTTCGTAACTGAAGAAAAATCGTTTAGTTGCTCACAGAATGAAAATACTTCCGCACAAAATATAGCTCAAAATTCAGGAACACTTAATTCCCACTTAAGAGAGGCTTCCGGAGAGAAGGCTTTCAAATGCCAGCAGTGTGAAAGGAGTTTCCAATTAAATAAGTACCTGAAGAATCACATGAGAATTCATGCAGAGGACAAGCCTTTCACGTGCCGTCATTGTGGCAAGAGTTTGAGTAATAAAGGCAGTCTCAAAACTCACATGAGAATTCACACTGGAGAGAAGCCTTACTCGTGCCCTCAGTGCAGAATGAATTTCACATACAAACCAACCTTGAATGCTCATTTGAAAAGTCACACTGGAGAGAACCCTTACACCTGCAAACTGTGTGGGAAGAGCTTCTCACAAAAGGGAAATCTAAATTATCACATGAGAGTTCACACTGGAGAGAAGCCTTTCACGTGTGATCAGTGTGGAAGGAGTTTCAGCTACAAAGTAACCTTAAATAGGCACGCAAGGATTCACTCAAGAGACAACTGTTGTACATGTCATCAGTGTGGAAAGAGTTTCACTGACAAGAAAGACCTTAGGAATCATGTAACAACTCACATCGGGGAGAAGCCTTTCATGTGCCACCACTGTGGAAAGAGTTTCACACGTAAAGAAAATCTCAAGACTCACATGATGATTCATACCGGAGAGAGACCTTTCATGTGCCACCACTGTGGAATGAGTTTCACACGTAAAGAAAATCTCAAGACTCACATGATGATTCATACTGGAGAGAGACCTTTCATGTGCCACTGCTGTGGAAAGAGTTTCAGATTGAAAGGAAATCTTCACACTCACATGAGGCTTCACACCGGAGAGAGGCCTTACGCAAGTCTTAAGCGTGAGAAGAGTTTCACAAATCAAAAAGACCTGAAATGTCATTTGCAAACCCATTCCGGAAAGAAACAGCAGTGTTTAGAATATGGCAAGATGTTTAGACAAAGGAGCAGTTTTAAAAATCGCCTGCGAATTCACTCTGGAGGAAGGCGATTTAATTGTGATCAGTGTAATAAAAAATTTCTTTTACCATCACACTTACAGATACACCTGAAGAGTCATGCAGATGTGAGACACTATTCTTGTTCTTTCTGTAGAAAGAGTTTTAAATGGTTTGCCTATTTTAAATTGCACCAGAAAGCAAGTATATGTGTGAAATCAAGGCTACATTTGCACCAGAGCGATTTATTTAAACCAGATGTGGTTTAAATCTGATTTTCTTCTCAAATGTGTTGTTGTTGTTTTTTTTATATGACATGTATCCAATACCATCTGAACAGGTGACGCTCCTACAGCACTGCTCCATGCGTTTTATTTTGTATCCTTTACTTGTTTATATTTTAACTTGAGAGCTTTTCTTTTGTCATGTACATATGAGCACCTGTGGCCACACCTGACCATTTCCTTCGCTATAGTTTCAAATATTGAATGGTTGCGGTAGACAGCCTCTAATTTTGTTTTTATTAAGTTGTTTCTCAAATATTTGATTCAGATAAATTCCCTGGAATCAAAATATTAGATAAACTTCGTCTTGGTACAGAGCGCCACAGTTGCTACTGTATGTTTACATGCAACCCAGATAATCTGTTTATAGTTGGATTGATGGCTCAAGCAGACTCAACTGGAAAGCCTTCATTCAATCCGATTGCGTTTGACTCAAATTATTTATTTATTTTTCGATTGAAAGTGGTGGTGGAGACTGAATATCTGCTACATGTTTGCTAGAAAGAATACTCATATAATAATATATATTAGCATTCTTTCTAGATTCATGTCATTTAAAAAAAATTGCATACATACAGTATAAACAACTTTTAAAAAAAATGAAATCTGATTGGATAAATTTGGACCGATGAAAATTTGTTCAAGTAAATAACAAATATAAATAAATTGACAAACTGAATGAAATAATATACATTGCCCTGTGTTATTTGATTTTAGTAAGGGAATGCATAGATGAACATGTCAGTCTTATGGACAGTTAAACAGAAACAAATTAATGAACACATGAGCTGCAAAAAAAGTGCTGTAAAAAATAAGCACTAAGTAATATTATTACTATTATGTCAGAAGTCATTGGAGTTACACCCACTAAGTTGCAAAAAGAGTTAAGAGTGGCAGAGTTATTATTCAGTTTGAATGTAGTGAAAACGCATGCACACAAAAAACATCTGAAATGGCAAAAGGCTCCTGTTGCTTCAGTGATTTTTTTGTCACATATGTTAAATTTAGGGATAATCATATGATATTCTAGGTTGAATACTTTATTGGCTACTCATCAGTTAAATATTTAGCATCTTATATTCTGAGTAAATGTGACATTTTTGTCAGAATTTCTAAAAAAAATCCATCATGATGAGTGTTGTTTTCTACAAAGGGGCTGGTTAGTGTTAGTTAGCAACGACAAAACCAGTTTTCCTTACAAATGTATAGATAGACAGACAGCCGGTTAGACAGATGGATAGCCACTCGTACATTAAAAATAAGGTGTGAAAGATACGTAGTCCTGCTTACTGTGTATTAGGCCACTGCTTAACAATATTTTAGGAAATCGTCTTGATACATTAAAGATTCAATTAAAATGCAGAAATTAAATTGGGATTCTCCCTCTGAAACTCGGATCTACTTGCTCATGATAACTAACTGGTAGTTAACCTAATTTCTGCAGTTGCAACATAGGGAGGTGGTCTTATTTGGTATGTGGAAACCTGTTAGTGTCAGGGAGTCTCTGTTCCCAGTCACCAGCTCTGGACTCCATACCCCAGAATCCTCCCCGGCTCACACCTGTTCACAGTCACGATCACCACTCACTCCAGATCACTTGCACCTGCCGTCTCCAATCAAGCCACCTTCAAGAGCACGCTCCTTCCAGTCTCTCACCGTCTGGTCTACCGTTCACTACACTGGACTTACCAGACTCTGTTTATGCTATTTACCTATCTCTACTTACCCTTGGATTCCAAGGTTCCTGCTACGTTGTTCTGCTTTGCTCCAAGATCACGAACCCGCCGCAATCCTGCTAAGGAAACCCATCTTCTGGACTCGGCTAAGATTCATAAAACTGTCAATTGAACTGGATACTCACCCGTCACTGCTTCAATCATTGTGCTTCATCTAAACCTGTCAATAAACCTGCTTATCATTCACTAACCTGTTGTCTCCGGCTTGATCTGTGGCAGAAGACCGGACCATAAAAAAATTGATGACTGCTGAAGATAAGCTGTGGGGTTTGTGGCAGGCCGATCGGAGGTTGGAACGGTATGTGGAGGACTTCCTTGAGCTAGTTAACCAGCTGAGCTGGCACAACGCTGATCTTGGTGCGTGCTTTCTGCTGGGACTGGACGACGAGATGATCCGCTGCGATCTTCCTGTCTCGGATTTTCCCCTGATCGAGCTGATTAATCTCGTACTTTTTTTTTTAAATGGTTCTAACTTCGAAGTTGATGAAGTTATGGAACATCCCAAGACTTGTCGTCCAGCCCCCTCTGAAGCACGCCGCGTCTCGCCAGCTCACCTCAGGCCAGGAACCCCCACGTACTGCACCAATGGCTCGGACTGCCTGCCCAACCCCAAATACCCCTGTATCCTCCAAAGCTCCACCCTCGTCCTCAGCCCAGAAACGCTGGCCGCTCCCAAGTCAAGCCCGCCGGCCGCTGCCGATGTCAAGCCTGCCAGCCGCGGCTCACACAATCCCGCCGGCCGTTCCTGTGGCAAGCCTGCCGGCCGCCCAATTCACCCCTAACCAAAAGAGGAGGATGAGGAGAAAGGGACTGTTCTCCACCCTCATCCCTGCCCCAGAGCTCGCTCCAGTGCCGGCTCCAGCCCCAGCGCTCGCTCCAGTGCCCGGTTTTGGCCCTGAGAGGGCCTTGGAGCCCACAAGCGTCTCCAAGTATTTTTTGGAAGGGGGTAGTAGGGCTCCAGCCGTAGGGGCTGGGGCCGCAGCCTCCTGAATTACCTGCCCCACCTTGGCCTCCTGAGCTCCCTGATCCGCCCTGGAGGCCTCCCGTGTCTCCGTCTTGGACCAGCCTCCCAAGCCTCCAGGGCGCCCACCCAGGGTCTAGAGTAGGGTTCAGGCAAGATTAACCTGAACCCTACTCTAGACTTAATTTACACATGGTTAGGTCATTTGCCTGAAATAAAAACTGAAATATTTAAAGAAAACTCATAAATGTTGTATATGGCATGCAACCAGCTGAGCACAACTTTCATTTCCTAATTTAACCTTTTTGTTATGTATATTGACTGATAAACTGCAGATCCTGGCTTTTAAAAAGGTAGTTCTGGTGTGCGTATCAGGTACATTTGATGAATTCAACAGCCAGCTGACAAATGCATATCCTTTGCTAAATAATGGCCATGTTAACAACCTTGGTACAGGTTTAACAATTAACATATTAACACCGACAAGCACATTTAATTAAATGGACTCTTCCATGAAGAATAAGTAGCAACAAACAAACCCTACATTGATCTGAATGAATCATGCAGTTGTATTAATTTTGACACCGTATAATTACTTCTGAATAACTTCTCTGCAGCATTCTCCCTGAAAATGAACTGATCTATCACGTAAAGGTGTAGTGTGTTACAGAGAGACTCAATTTTCAGGTAAAGTCATAAAGACAAACATTTCAGCTCTATGCCTTCTTCAGCGTGTTACATAGTTTCATCTTTCCACCCACTTATTAAACCACTGTGTTGACATCTACAAAAATAACCAATGTTATGTCTCTAAACACACATGGGCAATTCATATGATTCAATATCCACTTTTTTAACACATTTTTTTTTTAAATTTAACTAATAACATATAAAACATGATTTAATCCTAATTGTAACAAATCGGATCTAAATATTTATAATTAATTATAACTAGTTATGATTAATTATTCATATTTGCCCATGAGCTGATTCGCTACACATTTAAAAATATATTATTCATGTTTTTTTTATGTTTGAGCTAGTATATCTCCATGTTAATAAGAGTCAAAATAATTGTCGTGAACAGTAAACCTTTAAGTGTCACGACACAGGCTAGGAGACACAGAGGTAATTGGTCAAACAAGGGTCTTTATTGAATGAAACTATGGAGTGAACCAGGTGGTGACGGGAGGTGAGTGAAGCACACAGTGACAGGGCTCAGAGGGCTTAGCTTTTGGGAACAGTTCTTTGCTTTCTTGTGGGAATCACGTGGAGCGGTGGAGTACAGGATCGGTGGAGAAACTGGAACGTCTGAGGTAGGAAACACACAGGTAATTAGAATGTGAGTCAGGCTAGGTTCAAGGATGTGAACGGTAGACCGGACGTTGATCTTGTGTGAGGTGAGCACTGATATAGGGGAGCTTGATTAGCTGCAGCAGGTGCGGGGAATCAGAATGCAGGTGATTGTGATCTTGTGAACGTCGGTGCTGATGACTGTGATGACTGAAGTGACTGTGACTCTCTGACATTACCCCCTCCCCCAGGGGCGGCTCCTGACGCCCTAACACGACAACGGGGATGGCCACGGCCTCTGGGTGCGGGACGATTTGGGCGGTTACGATGGAATTCCTCCAGAAGAGAGGGGTCTAGGATATCGTCCTGGGCCACCCAGGATCTTTCCTCCGGTCCATATCCCTCCCAGTCCACCAGTTACTCGAGCCGTCCGCCCCGTCGCCGCGAGTCCAGAATGTCACCGACCTGATAGACTGCCTCCTCTTCCAACGACTCTGGGGGAGGAGGTGCGTCCGGTTCGGTGGATCCTGTGGTGGAAGGGGAGAAAGGTTTTAGGAGGGAGATGTGGAATGTGGGATGGATTCTGTACCTTGCCGGGAGTTGGAGCTGTGACATCATTAACCTGCCTCTGTATTGGAAAGGGACCTATGAAGCGGGGACTCAGCTTCTTGCACGGCAGGCGGAGGCAGAGGTCTCGGGTCGATAGCCAGATCTGCTCGCCTGGTTGGAATTGAGGGGGATCTGACCGACGGACGTCTGCGAAAAACTTGTGCCTCCGCACTGCACGCTGGAGATGGATGTGTGCCGAGTCCCATACCCTCTCGCTCTCTCGGAACCAGTAGTCCACAGCTGGAACCTCCGAGGGCTCCTCCGTCCAGGGGAAGAGTGGAGGCTGGTACCCGAGTATGCATTGGAACGGAGTAAGGCCGGTGGTGGATTGTCTGAGGGAGTTCTGGGCGTACTCGGCCCAGGGTAGGAAGCGGCTCCAGCTGTGCTGATCGTTTGAGCAGTATGACCGTAGGTAGCGTCCGAGTTCTTGGATCTTCCACTCAGGCTGTGTGACATCATTAACCTGCCTCTGTATTGGAAAGGGACCTATGAAGCGGGGACTCAGCTTCTTGCACGGCAGGCGGAGGCAGAGGTCTCGGGTCGATAGCCAGATCTGCTCGCCTGGTTGGAATTGAGGGGGATCTGACCGACGGACGTCTGCGAAAAACTTGTGCCTCCGCACTGCACGCTGGAGATGGATGTGTGCTGAATCCCATACCCTCTCGCTCTCTCGGAACCAGTAGTCCACAGCTGGAACCTCCGAGGGCTCCTCCGTCCAGGGGAAGAGTGGAGGCTGGTACCCGAGTATGCATTGGAACGGAGTAAGGCCGGTGGTGGATTGTCTGAGGGAGTTCTGGGCGTACTCGGCCCAGGGTAGGAAGCGGCTCCAGCTGTGCTGATCGTTTGAGCAGTATGACCGTAGGTAGCGTCCGAGTTCTTGGATCTTCCGCTCAGTCTGGCCGTTTCGCTGATGGCGCGGGCTTGTTTATCCCTCTCTCGCTGAACTTCTGACCATTACCGCATGCTCCAATCCGCTCTCGCGATTTTTGTGTCCGCTCCCGCAAACATTCTAATATTGTATATAATTTTCGCGCATCAGGGCGCCGCTATCAATATGTGAATGAGCGCTCGCAGTCGCAGTTCACTTTCGATTCCGCGATCGCGCGCACACTGTGTAAAGGGAGCACATGTTACGATAAAAGATATTTGTCAGTGAGCTCGGGATCTGTTGAGGAGCAAATCCTCCAACATCTTGTCAGTTATCTCTCCTTACTTTTGACCCGTGATCAGTCAAATCTGACTTCTGCAGCTCGTGTTGGATGCAGGGTTGTTGTTGTTTTTTTCCACGAAATTGGGTTGCTTTTAAACTGTTGTCATGGGTTGATTTTCCCCAGTGGGTTAAAGGTTTGAAATATTGCATAAATTACATTTGGTTGAAATGCTTGTACTGAAACATTTTGCATTCTACCTGTAATAAAACTGTGCTAAATGTTTTGGGCCACACTAGTAGGAAGCATTTGAGCTGTGTTTATGATAAATGTGCATAGCAGTGACTGTAAAATATGTATTTTAGGTATGGAAATGACATTTTTATATTTGAGACATAATTGCGCTACTTTGGGCTGTTTTTTACTAGCATGGGCTTGGGATGCACAATTAAAATGATGTAATAGTTGTGATCATTATTTTACCTTCCATGATCATTCAGACTTGATCAGGTGCAGTACTGACACTCTGTCAAGTCTGCATCAAATCAAGCACTCCGTAATCACAGGTAAACTGTCTGATCAGTCAGATGTTTGTCATGAGAAGTGTTCCACAAAACAACTATGGTTTGCAGACAGTTATAAGAGTTGATGTTACAAATACATCTTTTGAATATACTGCGTGAACTCATTGCCCCGTTAGCTCGGAGAGCTTTATTTTCCCTCCTCAATAAGTTTTGTCAGTTGTTTTACTTATTGGTCTAATTCTTGTTTCTTGGGTTGCATTGGTTAGTCACTCAATTAATTATCTTGTGCTTCTTGGAGTGGCGATGAGGTCTTAAAATTTATGGAAAGAGTCTTAAAAAATGTCTTAAAAGGTATTAAATTTAACTCCATGATTCCTGTATATACCCTGGGCTGACAGTTACCCCAAGGAGGTGAAAGAATGCTTTCCATACATGGGAGATAAACTGGGGACCCCAGTCTGAAACAATGTCCTCGGGTAGGCTGTAGTTTCGGAACACATGGTGAAAGAGACTCTCTGCTGTCTCGAGAGCCGTGGGTAGGTCTTTTAGGATCAATTTGCACGCCTTGGAGAAATGGTCCACGGCCACAAGCACACACGTGGGGCCTTCTGAGTTAGGCAGATCAGTGACGAAATCCACCCCAAGGTGAGACCAGGGTCGTTGGGGAACCGGTAGGAGAAGCAGCTTGCCAGCTGAAAGATGGCGAGGGGATTTAGAATTTGGCGCAGACTGAGCAGCTACGGACGTACCTGATGACATCCTTGGCCATACCAGGCCACCAGTACCGAGCTTGAATGAGCGAGTGGGTCTGCTGTCTGCCTGGGTGTCCAGAGCCCGGTACTTCATGAACTGAGCCCAGAAGGGGTAAACGCTGGGAGGTTGGGATGTATGTCTTGCCTTCTGGGCCTCCCTGCGGAGCTGGCTCGTTTTGGGTGGCGTCACGGAGGCGTTCGGTGAGTTCCCATTGAATGGGGCTGACAATGAGGGCTGGTGGGAGAATAGGTTCGGGATCTGAGGGTTGATCAGGAGTGTGTAAATGGGAGAGTGCATCTGCATTAGGGTTTTGGTTTCCGGAACGGTAGGTGATGATGAAATGGAAGCGTGTGAAGAACAGGGCCCAGCGGGCTTGACGGGGGTTAAGGCGTTTAGCAGCCCTTAGGTATTGTAGATTCTTGTGGTCAGTTATGACAGTGAATGGAGACGAGGCTCCCTCCAACCAGTGACGCCACTCCTCCAGAGCTAACTTGATGGCCAGCAGTTCACGGTTTCCACATGCAAAGTTTTACATTAAGCATTTACCTCCCACTTTAAAAAGTGATAACATGCAACTAATAGATTAAAGAGCTATTTCTACCTGTTCTTACC
>NW_015662161.1:0-991 GCF_001515625.1 Sinocyclocheilus rhinocerous
TCCTGGATTTAGGCTACCCTTGTGTGGATTTATTAAAGACTATTTGCATTTATGTTCATATTCTTTGTGCGTTTATCTCACCGTAGCGTGACACATAGTAACAATTAACTTTTTTATATTTTATCACATGGTGAAAATAACCTTTCATAGAATAAACATAGCATAGAGTCACAATGACATAAATCTAAGGAAAAAGAAAAGACAAAACATTGACAGTGATATGGATTAGACAGTGAAACCCTGGAGACAGACAAACACATATAAGAAAAACAAAAGATAACTACTATCTAGAGATCTAGTGCATTACAGACAGACTGCAGAACACATTAGTTTCCACACGTCAGAGTTGAGGAGGTGCAAACTCACTGTGTTCTCTGAAGACAAGCAGCATGCATGCAGCAATCTTCAGGACTTCAGCGCACACTACGGCAGACGACGCCAGGTAGCGCGGCCCATCGGACTGCAGCGTACGCGAGTAACGCATTGTCAGCACCAAGGAGGTGGTCTGCAATACCAGCACCCCCAGAGAAACATACTTCAGTCGTGATGAGGTGGACGACATGGAAATACTGGACACCTCCGATGATACAGAGACAGGGGACAAGGACGAGTGTCCTTGTTTAGTCTAACAGAGAGAGACAAAGAGAGTTGATTAAAGCCTGATACCTTTTTATATGACATGGGATATGGAAACATTTGCATATATCATCTACATACACCACTACTGTTCAAATGTTTGGTTCAGTAGGATTTTTTAAATGTTTTTGAAACATAAAAAATCTTGTATGTCTTTATGCTCAAAAGGCTGGATTTATTTACTTAAAAACAAAGTAAAAACTATATTTATTAAAAGTATATTTATTATGTATATTTAAATACACACACATGCATGCATACATTTCAGAAAAATTTTATGTTCATATATTAATATATAATATAAATTATATGAAAATATATATAGACATGTAAATACATGTAAATATTTGCTATA
>NW_015662161.1:3648-7291 GCF_001515625.1 Sinocyclocheilus rhinocerous
AGTTTCTTCACGTTAAACTAAACTTTTATTTTGACGGGTTGCCGTGAGGAACTTGCAGCTGCTGTGTATGTGATATGATGGGCAGTTTTGTCAAATTAAACTGTAAAATGCTAATGAAGTGACTCAGAGCAGCTGGAGATTATATTCGTGTATTCATATCATCATAGTGAGACGACAGAGGCTGAAAACACCGCGAGCATCATCCGCGCTTTAGTAAGTGTGTAGTAAACAAAATTCATTCATTCATTGCGGAAATCATGTAGCCTTTACGCGTGGGGGGGCGAGAGAGAGTACAATCTGTGTCGTTCATCTTGTTGGACGTTGTTGGGATGGTGTTATCATATCTTGCTTGTAAGATTAGTGAAATTGTGTGAACCATGGAAATGTTTACTGTTCTCTCCCCCACGTTTGTTTCTTTCTTTCCCCCCCCAATTGAGTGTTACTGACCATTTATGTGATCTGTTAAGCTTGGCTTATGAACGCTGTAGGGGCTAGGTGCCATTTATTTTTGATATGCTTTTCTCCTGTTTTTGGATTAGTTAAGGAGTAAGGGAAGTGCTTGTATTTATTTTTATTTTTACTTTGGTTAGGAAATTTAGTTTTGGGCTAAGGTAGTTCTGTTTGTTTATTATTTTGGCCTGGCCTAGCCCTGAAGGTTTTTCTTTGCGTTCTTTGTATGAATCGCTTACGACACAGACTGTTTTTTCCTTGTCCTCACAATAAAAAAAGAACCCGGAAAGGTTTCTTAGAAGTACTTGCGGTCTCACTCTCGTTCTTCTAAGGTTTCGCCCCTGAACCCTAGACTTGGGGGTGTAACAAAGGCAACGGGTTTCCTCAATTTAAGAAAGTAGACAGAACTCAGGTTAACTTGTTAGTTTTAAGTTAAGTAGAATCATACTTTTAAGTAATTGCAATTTAATGGTTTTAAGTTAGTCCAACTTAAAATAAAAAGTGACCACAACACATTTTCTTTTGTTTATTTGTTAATGTAACTCAGAATTGTCAAGTTCACTTAACTTTTTTCTTTTAATTATGTATGAATTTCATTTACTTAATAATTTTAAAGCAACGGGTTCCCTCAATTTTTTAAAGTAAATTCAACTGATCGCCTTTTACAGTGTATTTTTATCACTATTTTCATTTATTATCTATTTAATTTGTCCTTACTAATTTCTTTTAAAAAATCTTACTGACCCTAAACATTTGAACAGTAGTGTAGGAATCAATATCAAAATATAGATTTGAATAAGTAACTGACAAATACCTCTTTTTAAAATATTTTAGGTTAAACTATAAAATAAAATTGTATATATATATTTATACATAAATGTGTGTGTGTGTGTGTGTGTGTGTGTGTGTGTGTGTGTGTGTGTGTGTGTATGCATGTTTGTCCAAAAGACACCTGTCACCCACTAGTGTATAATCCAAACATTTTTGTTTAACTAGTATTTTTAGTCTAATTATAAAACATCTTTCTTTCAAGATCAGAAATTAAACAAAATAAGGTAACCGATTAAAGGAAAAAGTAAACAAAACAAAAATACAAAATAAAAGTTCACATAAATAATTGAACAATTAAACATGAAATAAAATAATTGTAAATATATATATATAAATATAAAAACATATAAATGCATTAATACAGAGTAAAGAATTAACAACACTACTTGGTATAAACCCATAATGCATTACTAATGCATTTCTAATAGTTTTCCCATGCCTCCAAACCATAAGAGCATTATACATCACTAAATGATAATGGCCTTGTTTGATTATTAACACCTCAAGGGAGACATCGCAAAAATCATGTAACTGTTCATTTGTCAGTTTGTTAAAGGGTTAGTTCACCCAAAAATGAAAATTAGCCCATAAATTACTCACCCTCAAGTCATCCTAGGTGTATATGACTTTCTTATGTATATTCATCCGCCCGGAGCTGCTTCCGTGTACAACTGTTGGCGCAAGCTACATTAAAGTGATTATTACGTTTTGAATATGGATATGAACTAACCCTTTAAAATAAAATCTGGCATTCACCATGAGAAAATGCCACCTACCTTCAGCACTCATGCATACTCATTAACTATGGCATTAAATAAGCTCTCATATATCATGCCTTGAGAGTCCACATGTCTTTACAATACAATATACACAAACTATGATAGTTTCACAAATCAATGATCCTCACTCACCCCAGTTAAAGCCATCGCAGCGGTGTCATTGCTGAGTTTGCATTCAGTCTTTTTGAGCAGCTGTGTTTCAGCAGATACAGTATCCTTTCAGTGTAGGTACTGAGAAAGCATGCATCAGACTTGAGTAAAGAGGCCAACATGAGCCACTCCCACTGACACACAGCCGGATGAAAGGAGGATGTGATATGGTGTTGTAATCCTAGATTTTCATGCAGTTTTGTTTTCACAAAGGAAAAAAACTATTTGCACACTGCCAGCTGGAAAAAGCACAGTGATTAAGACAAATGGAGTCTCAAGGTCATTGAAAAAGGAGCTGGAAGTTTTAATATAACAGATTTACATCAATGCAAATATGACTTGGCAAACAGAAGGTTTGGGTGTGATTGAGAAGGCTGGGCAGAGGTGGGGTGCACAGCACACACAGGCGGCCTTATGCAGCTCTGAGGCTGTGAGGGGGGTGAACCACACAATCCTGCTCTGTGTGCAGGAGGACAACTCCTCAGCTCCTGTCCATTGAGATGCCCCCCGTCACCTCCAGCGGCCTCGGTTATAAAGACATGCATATAATGTGAACACATGACAATTTTGCCTATGAACGAATCATAAAACATCCAAACACACAAAAGATTTTCCTAAATACATCCCACTTTATAAATCTTGTCAGGAATATTTAGAACAGGAATCATTATTCATTAGATGACATTAGAACACTCTGTTTAAGGATTACAGTGCAGCCCCCAAAAAACAAATTCATTGTCTTTTTAAATCTTTACAAATATTTGCCATGATCCATCAAACCACAAGGTTTTACCCATTTATCAGCAAAACATTTTTGAAGATTTAAAATAGAATACAATTCTGTATGATCACTTTATTTTATATATTTTAACAAGTAAAGGTCAGAGTAATAAGTATGGTGCTATATTTTAACAGAAATATATCTGTTACGCTTTCTACACTCTAAAAAATGCTGGGTTAAATATAACCCAGCACTGGGTTAAAAAGGGACAAACCCAGCTATTGGGTTGTTTTGACCCAGAGGTTGAGTTGTTTTGAGTCAAAACAACCCAATAGCTGGGTTTGTCCCTTTTTAACCCAGCGCTGGGTTATATTTAACCTAGCATTTTTTAGAGTGTACATATATAAAACACTTTTGAAAATGAATTTGATGTGGTCACCAAAATTGGATGTCTCATCTTTGACGAGGGTCAAAATTATACATATACACACACACACACACACACACACACACACACATACATATCCCTTATGTACACTCTACAAAATGCTGGGTTAAATACAACCCAGTGCTGGGTAAAATAGGGACAAACCCAGCAATTGGGTTGTTTTGACCCAGCGGTTGGGTTAAATGTTTAACCCACCCTTCTGGGTAGTAACCCAACTGCTGGGTCAAAACAACCCAATTGCTGGGTTTGTCCCTATTTTACCCA
>NW_015662161.1:7331-26510 GCF_001515625.1 Sinocyclocheilus rhinocerous
TGTGTGTGTGTGTGTGTGTGTGTGTCTGGGGCAAAACCATATATGACTTTAAAAATGAAGATTCCTAAAGAAACCTGAGGTATGCAGAAAATATTTGGCACTCAGTATGCAAGTTTCGATAAAGGAAAACAAGCTACATTTCTTGTTTCACCATTATTTATTCTTCAGACATGCCCATTTAAATGAAGTAATATCATCTGTATGCAAAGTGACCCACACTTAGTTTGAGACCACTGAAAATGGGCAAAAACTTAACAATTTGGACATGGTGCTGCATTGAGATCCCCATATCTACGGGACTGAACCACATAGGGACTTGAAAATGAAGATTCAAAAAGAAACGTTTGTCAAGAACCAGAATCTAAAATCATATGGCAAGATCTCAAATTACAGGCATGCAAACTTTAAAAAAGGGAATATTTATGGCACTCAGACAGGTGCAATTGTTTTGATAGCGGAAACAAGATCTAGTTTCAATATTTGTTCTTCAGTAAGACATTCCTCTTTAAAAGGGAAAAAAGTATCGGCTGTATTGCAAAGTGACCCGCATTTGGTTTTTGACCGCTGAAAATGTGAACAATTTAATTGTGGAGCAACACTGAGCTCCCAATATCTCTGAAACCACATTGAACTTTAACAATAAGAATTCCAAATAAAAAGTTTGTTAAAAACCAAAATCTAAAAGGATACCTTTAAATTTAAAAGATTTGTTGTGGAGTGAGGGGCGCTAAAAACTTTGTATTTTTTATGTTTCTTTTTTTATTTAAAGGTATTTTATATTATTTCTAAATGCAATAATAAACAATGTCACTTATACACTGATGCATGCTGTTGCTAGCCCTCCAAAATTGCTTACCCTAACTTTAAGCGCAATAAGATGCGAAAGAGAACTGAACTTGCGATCGCATACGGACTCAGAGAGGCTCAGCTTATTAGTATGTCCAAATTCACAGTTTTCATAAAATCGATACTTTCAGCGAGATCTGTCCTGACCCATCGTCCTGTTTTACAAGGAAATTATTACATCATTTACATTAATGGTCAAATATCAGTCAGGTTCATCATTATCTTACAGTTCACTCAAACAACAATGGGTTTGGTAGGTAACTAATTATTTATAAAGAAAGGAAGCAGTGTCTAACTGCAGCTACACCGCTGGAACCTGAAAGTGCAGTCTGAGAACCTGATTTTGATTGTGAGAAGTTTCACCTCAGTCTGCTATTAATCTCAGGCACATAACAACCTCCTTTTTGTTTAACCTGGAGTTTATTAAATGTACAAATGGTGAATTTACTTTCTGTCCTGTCAGCATAACGATGGAGGGTGTTCGCTGTAAATCAATCTTTCCCGATTAACCTGGACTTAACATTTTTCAAACATGACACATCCCCATGCAAAACTAGACAAACGTGCTCGAGACAAAGTAGACAGCATGGCATTTTTCTTTTTTTATATATATATTTTGTCTAAAGCTTTAATAGTCAGTTGCATTAAAAATATATAGATTTTCCTTTCTATTAGTTGATATGTCAAGCTTTACATGGTTAAAATTAAACATATTTGAGAAAAATTCACTATGTTAAAACCCTAGCCCTGGTCTCCCAATCATATTAACGTGTTTTTAGGAATATGATACTGTACTTTCTGCACAGGAATGTTTGTGGTTATTGACATTTGATTAAAGTGTGTCTCAAAAGCTGGTGAGCTGCCTACCTAGACAGCATTTTAGGGCATGTTTGAACGTCCTAACGTCCGAATGATGTCATATATATAGTTCTGCTCATGTGGTAGCGTTTGCAAATATTCAGATATGTAAAGAGCGTGTAAAGAAGTTAAGTTTGTACTCTACCTGGTGTCAGAAGTGCAGCTCAGATGTGTAGCATTGAGTGAGCTTCGAGTCCATTAGAGACGCAGCAGAACCCATCCCTGACTCATGCAGCTCAATCATTTGATATAAAACGATTACTTCCTCAAGCACACTGTCAGCGTGAGTGAAATAGTGGTTGACACTCATGTTTCTGTTGTGTCAGTTTCACCAAAACTTTTTTAAATGAAGGTGGTAATTTGCTTACGGTGGCATATACCGTTATGGGTGTGTATTGCATGAAAGGGTGTGTATTTGTTCTGAAACAAAAATATTTTCATTAGGACAATGTTATGGAATATCATTTGGGATTTTACACCAGCAGAATATTCTAAAGTTAGGTTTAAAATGTGCTGTCTTGACTTTGTAAAGATGAAATTTACCAACAAAACAAAGTAGCAATAAAAAAATAAAAAAACGAACATAATTTGAATAATAGTTTCTGTAACCAGGGGCCTGTTTCATAAAACAAGTTTACCAAATAAGCCAGGCTTATTTCAGTTAGTCTGACTTATTTTGAACCAAATCAACTGACAAGAAGTCAGACTAACTGAAATAAACCTGGCTTATTTGGTAAACTTGTTTTATGAAACAGCCCCCTACACCAGTTTGGAAATAAATAAATATCATAGTAATTTCGTATTTGTTTAAAAACGTATTGCATAATAATTGTTAATTTACTTTATTTTAAATAATTTACTTTAACTGAACTTTACTTGGGATAAGAAATCTATAAATTACTCATTACTAATGAATTAAATACAAATTGTTTTGGTAAGATTTATTAGTAAATTGTTATTTTTAAATTTTGTTGTTAATTTGATCTTTTATAGTTATTTTATGGTATTTTAAAATCATTTTTATGTAACGCACTTTGAATTACTGTATAAAATGTGCCTTGTCTTTGACTTCCGTTATTGTTTGTTGCTTAATTTAATAAATACTGGGGGTTTTTGACATAGAAATAACGTGGACATTAACATTTTTATTCATCATTAAGATTTTAGGTTAGAATGTATATGTTAAAATTTCGTTGTCACTACTGTCAGTATATTTAACCAAGTTTTTGCCTTTACCTTTGTTCATGATGTGACTGTGTGGTTGCTCGTGTTTGGGTAAAGTACATAAGCATTTAATGTTGAACAATAATTAAGATAAAATATTAAGTAAAACAGAGATATATACTAACATCTAACTATATAAAACAAAACGTATACATTACGTTTTCAATTAGTGCTGTCAAACGATTAATCGCGATTGTTGATAAGCAGGCAGTTTCATGTCCCATTGATATTCATATAAATATATATATATATATATATATATATATTTGTACAATTAATCGCGATTAATTGCATCCAAAATAAAAGTTTTTGTTTACATAATATATGTGAACATATTTTTCTTAAATATATACATGCATCTGTGTCTATTTATATATATACATAATAAATATACAGATTGCACACACATATATTATGTAAATAAAAACTTTTATTTTGGATGCGATTAATCGCGATTAATCATTTGCCAGCACTAGCATCAATATATTAATGTTGTGTTTCTCCTCCTGACCACTGGGCGCCAGTGTCGAGCTAAACAGCCTCGCATTCCTTACAGAAAACACCGTGAAAGAAAAGCACGCGCGTGAAAGCTAATGTGAGCACGGTAACTAGAGAAAAACAACTCTAGCGTTGTGGTAAATATAATCGGTTTAATTCCCAAAATGGTTCGTAAATTGAAATTCCACGAGCAGAAACTCTTGAAGAAAGTTGATTTTATTAACTGGGAGGTTGACAACAATTTACACGAGGTTAAAGTGTTGAGAAAATATCATATTGAGAAGAGGGAAGATTACACCAAGTAAGGAACTGTTAATAGTACTTAACTTATAATAGCCTTAACCTAACATTGTATATTTGTTTTAAGAAAATATGCCTTTCTCACATGTTCATATTTTAGAGGAAGTGAATGATAGTGTCTGTCTTGAGCCAAAACATGACTTATGAATCAAATACGTTTATGATCTCTCTGTAGATACAACAAACTTAGTCGAAATATCAGAGAATTGGTACAGAAAATACGGGACTTGGACGAAAAGGACGGTTTCAGAGCTCAAAGCACAGCCCTTTTCTTGGAAAAACTGTAAGTTTGGGAACCTCTGGATGATTTGTGGGCACTTGAGCTGCAGTCCTGTCTAAAGGTCGAGTGTGTTTCTCTTTGTTGCAGATATAGTGTCGGTTTGATCCCCACCAAACAGAACCTCTCCCTTACTAATGAAGTCTGTGCATCTGCATTCTGCAGGTAACATTTGATCATGGACATTAATAGAAAAACAACACAATGTGCTGAACTGGTCAACTTTAAGTTTAAAGCAACTAGTTTTATCTTTTGTTTCTATTGCCTGTGTACTGTTTTTTTCGGATTGCTGTCATTTTCTGCAGGAGACGACTTCCCACAATCATGCTGAAACTGCGTATGGCTCAGAACCTGAAGACTGCCATAACCTTCATCGAGCAGGGCCGTATCCTTCAGTTCATCATAAATCACACTGAACTCTATACACACACACACGTTATCTGCTGTATATGTTATACACATATTATGTGTATATTATCTGCATCAACTTTTAATTGACAATTTAATGACTTGTATAATTAATTTACTTGATCTTCAAATATTCTTTATTTGAAAGGAATGGCTGAACCAAAAATTAAAATTTGTCCAAACATTTACTCACCCTTGGAACATCCAAGATGTACCAGAGTTTGTTTTTCCATCAGAACAGATGGATATTCTTCATCCTCTGCAGTGAATGGGTGCCGTCAGAATGGGAGTCCGAACAGCTGATAAAAACATCACAGTAATCCACACCACTCTAGTCCATCAATTAACGTCTTTTCAAGTGAAAAGCTGCATGTTTGTAAGAAACAAATCTGTTCTTTAGCATTTTAACTTTAAACCATAATCCATAATACTGCTTTCTCCAGTGAAAAAGTCCATCACCTGTTGTCCTCTCACATCAAAATCCACTGTAAAGTTGATCTGGAACTGTTTTGCACTGTTGTCACTGGTAAATGGTGACTTTTGCACTGGAGGAAGCATTATTATGGATCATGGACTATAATGGGTTATGGACATATGTTAGCTGGGAGCAACAGTTAATAACGTCTTAATGATGGATTTATTTGTTACAAGCATGCAGCTTTTGGCTACTCAAGATGTCAGTTGATGGGCTGGACTGGTGTGGATTACTGTATTGTTTTTATGAGCTGTTTGTACTCTCATTCTGACAGCACCCATTCACTGCAGAGCAAGTAATGTAATGCTACATTTCCTTAAAATCTGTTCTGAAACTCATCTACATCTTGAATTACCAGAAGGTGAGTGCATTTTTTTTCCCCCTTCTTTTTTGGCAAATTTTCATTTGAGTGAACTGTTCCTTTAAGCTGTAATATTGTAAAGAAAATGAATCTCTTTTCATTTAAATTTGCATGAATGTCTTTGAAACTACTTCTTGACTGAGCAACAGATATTCGTGTTGGGCCTGAGGTTGTCACTGATCCCGCTTTTCTCGTAACAAGGTTAGTTATGAAAACCCTCAGTAAATTTTTTTTCTGATGCCCGCTAAAGAAAAAAACAAAACACAATGTTAATTTTTATATAATAATTTATATGAATCTGGGGCAACTGAAATGTAAAGTTATTGTGCAATGCTCTTACAGGAGTTTGGAAGACTTTGTCACATGGGTGGATTCATCCAAGATCAAACAACATGTCATGAACTACAATGAGGAGGTATGTCAAAGTATATTATGAACATCATCCTGTAGAGTTTATACATAATTGTACAAAAGTTTGGGGTTCCGTAAGATTATAATGCTTTTGAAAGAAATGTTAAAAATGTTTAAAAATAAGTGGTTTTCATTTGAATATATTTTAAAATGTAATTTATTCCTGTGATCAAAGCTGCAAAGCATCATTACTCCAGTCTTCAGTGTCACATGATCCTTCAGAAATCGTTCTAATATGCTGATTTGCTGCTCAAGAAACATTTATCATGAATGTTAAAATCAGTTTTTTCATGATTCTTTGGTGACCAGAAATTCAAAAGAAAATAATTTATTTGAAATAGAAGTCTTTTGTAACATTGTAAGTGTTTTTACTGTCACTTCTGATCAGTTTTAATCTGTCCTTGCTTAAAGGGGTGGTTCATTGCGATTTCACTTTTTTAACGTTAGTTAGTGTGTAATGTTGCTGTTTGAGCATAAACAATATCTGCAAAGTTACGAAGCTGAAAGTTCAATGCAAACGGAGATATCGTCTTTTAAAATTCTGGCAGTTTAATGCCTACAAAAACGGCTGGTAGGGACTACAACGAGTTACTTCCCGGGTTCATGACGTAACAAACCCAGATAAACCCCGCCCTCGAGAAAAGGCAACAAAGGGGGCGGGGCCATGCTGCGCTGCTTTAGAGAAGAGGCGGTGTGGAATAAAGGTAAATTATGTGAAAAATAATGCTTTTTTTTTTTAACTAAGCATTAACACATGTTAGACTGCACCCCATAAACACAATCAAGCCTTAAAAAAAACCAGTCAACCACCCCTTTAATAAAAAATTAATTTCTTTAAAATATAAAAAATACTGACTTCTTAAAGTTTCGAACAGTCATGTACGCAAACCTTTTATTAATCTAACGATTTCAGGAATTTGTTCATAATTCATACAAACCTCCCTGTATGGACTAATAGTCTGACATCAGACAGGTTTTTTTTAAAGGCACTAAAATGTGAATGACTTTTTTATATATAGTGTAATCATATAAGCACCAACAGAGTCCGATTTAATGCTATTAAGAAATGTTATTAAACATGTATGAACTAATTGCTCATTTAACATTACAATTTTGTTTTTGTTCTTTCAGCGAGATGACTTTGACCTCATTGTCTAAATCTCCAAATACATTGGATTTCAACCAGAAATGGTCAGTGCATCAAGAGCAGCTGTTCATTTGTGATTCATCAAACCAATGACCAATTATCATCTTGAACCATTTTAAGTGAAAGCATTGAGTGGGACTATTGTGTATTTGCCATTAATAACCGTAAACAATTACAATTAATTAGTCTAAAGTTCCTAGAAAAGCACCTTTACATTTTGCATTCATATCACAAACTAAAAATATATTTGACACTTACATCTGTCCCAACAAAGATGCATCAATGTTCCACCACCAGCTACAGATGTGATTTCATATAAACCCCATATATACTTTGCATAGCTCTCTTATCAATGTCCTGCGCTCAGACAAGGCAACGAGTACATCGTTAACACCTACCACGGATATATTAGTTTCTAAATAAAGGAGGGTACAACTGTAAAAAGACAACAGCATCATGAACTCGACAAAACTTCATGGACAGCTACATTCAGTGTCTCAAACAGACACAATCTTGCGGCCAGAACAGACTTTTGTGAACGAGGCCCTGAGAGTTTCTGCTCGAATTGGTCACATACATTCACAGCCACCAGAAGCGCACATAAACAATGAGAGTGATGAAAATCACGGCGCCGGCGGCTACTTTAGCATAGGTGGACCGAGTGTTGAGGTACTTGGCATCGCTGCGGTACTTCTTAGACAGGCTGGACAGATTACTTGCTTTGGAATCCAAAGCTGCAGAAAGAGCAGACAGAATGCTATATAATACTTTTACAAATACTCAAATGAGCTCAAAAGACTGAAAGCGGCTGCAGTAAGTGTTCACTCACCAGATAACGCTTCTCCACGCTGGAGCACTTCCTCTATATTAGCAACCATGATCCTTTGCACATCGTGTAACTCTGAATTGACGTTGCCTAGATTTCTTCGTGCTCTGCTGTCGATGTAAGACTTTTTGGTTTTCTGAATATATGTGTCTGGAGACAAATAGGAAATCATTTGATCTACATTGCCAACCAACTGCTGATCCTTTTAATTAGTAAAACAGCTGTTTATATGCTACTGCTTAAAGGTTTGTGGTCAGTACATTTTTGAAATAAGTCTATTATGCTCACCTAAATTACAGAAAACACTCATACTGTGAAATATTAATGCAATTTAAAATAGCTCTTTTCTGTTTGAATAAAATGTAATTTATTCCTGTGATAATCATTACGTCAGTCCTTCAGAAATCATTCTAATGATGCCCAAGAAACATTTATTATTATTATCAACATTGAAAACAGTTGTGCTGCTTCACATTTTTGTGGAAACCTATTCTTTGATGAACAGGAAGCATTTTTTGAAATAGAAATATTTTGTAGCATTATACAAGCCTTTACTGTCACTTCTGATCAATTTAATGCATCCTTGCTGAATAAAAGTATTCATTTATTCAAAAAAGCTAATCTTACTGACCCCAAACTTTTGAACTTAACTTTGAGCTTTCAAATCGCATTGATCTATATGTTTCTTACCAAATTCGATAAAAGAGTACGGCCGTGACACTGAAGGGACTTTCGTCCCGTACTGCTCACTGAATTTTCCCTCCAGATCCTCCAGATAGGCAAACGCCAGTTTCTTGGGGAATCCTGCTTCACATAAGGCCAAGTAACACACTCCTTTCTCAATGACGTAGCTGCAAAACAAGATGAGTTTATGAAGTATGATGACATCCAGAATCAAACCCAAACTCTACGTGTGTCTGTCAGGGTCGGGCAAAATTCAGATTTTTAAAAACTGAACTGGCAACACACCCTACAGGATGTTGAAATGGAATTTTAATTGAATTGACAGGAAGAAGAATTTACTTGATTGCAATTTAAAAAATAAATAAAGTAAACAATCACATAACATACACATTTTATTAGCGCCACAGATTTTGCAACAAAAATAAACCCATTCATGTAAAATATGCATATTTAATGTCTGATGTTTCACTAAAAAATGACTTTTTTTTCAATACACAAAATGTCCACAGCATTCATCTAAATAGAAATTAATATTAACAATAAAATTTGAATCCAATTATTATATATTGATGTTTCAATAAATAGTTTAGGGTGAATCAGAGAAAGTATTTTAAAATTATGAGCTCTTCCACCATGGTTTATTAAATATATATTAGGTTAAAAGTGAACTAAAAATCAAACACACAAATTAATTAAATAGTAATATAATTTTCGGAAATAGCCAGGGAAAACAACATTTATCAATAAATAAATATTTTACTTACTGAAAAAATAGAAATATATATAAATCCTACTGTATCTCACTGATTAGAAGAAGCTATCAGTAATTCTTTTACTTTTTTATTATTTTAATTATTATTTATTTTTTTAAAGTGTGTTCAAGCGCCAGCAGAAAACAGTGTAAAGAAATACTCTTTGAGAGAAGCAGTCTTTATCAGCGGAAGTTAAAAGCAGCTTGTAAGTGTATTTACTTGTCTCATTAGTGTTTAGTGCAGTTGTCGTTGCTAGGAAGCTTCTGTTGTCCTCATTTGTAAGTCGCTTTGGATAAAAGCGTCAAATTACTAAATAAATAAATAAAAACATAAATATCAGCAACTGTACCTAATTACATATTTGGGTTTCTGAATAAAACTGAGGTGTATGAGTTCCATATTTTCACAATATTCTACTGTGCGAGTCGTAAAAGCCTGATGTATCAAATATTATACTCAACAAAAACACGTAGCAAGAAGTGCGTCCCAAATCGCATACTTATGCACTATTCTATGACGTTTTGTAGTATAAATAGTGCGAGTAGTGCGTTCACACTGAAAAAGACAAAAAGTGCACTTTAAATACCCGGATGATGCACTTAAAGCAGCACTATGTAACTTTTGGCGCTCTAGCTGTTAATAAACAGAACTGCACACATCCCGCGGAAGAACATTCCAACCGGAGCTACTTCTCTAAGTTTATGTCTATGGCGATTCACGCAGGTATGTGTTACTCCGCAGCGGTGACGACCCGACCAGGCTACAATAGTCCAAATATAAGTACTTATTATAAGTGTACCGCAGTGATTCGGAATAAGACAAAAACGCGGTTTGGAAGATCAATTCATGATGTACTCGCTCATTATATACATTTTGCAAATTTTGAACAAAGAAAAAGTTACATAGTGCTGCTTTAAATAACCGAAAAAACGAAGTGTGGAATGCTGGACACTAATGCACTCAAACTGTCGCAGCTTTAATTACGTAGCGAGGGGGGAGGGGCTACCAGACTCCGATTATGAATGACAAAATAACCATATATAATTAATACACTACATGATTGAGTACATAGTGTATAAGTGCGTCATATGGGACGCAGCTACATTTTTTTTTTTTTTTTTTTAAAGATCTGTCTAGTTTTCATATGTCAGGATTCGAAGGGTTAAAATTCCAGCAATTCATTCTATTTCCACAATTTAGAATTACAATTTTACATCCCGTCTGTAAGCTCAATTCAAATTCAGACTGTGTGAACGGTGTGCGTGTCAGTACTTACTGAAAGGCCATGGCTCCTGCCTCTAAAGTGCAGCGCGCAGGACTCTGATCGTTGAGTTTTCTGCAGAGCTGCTTGGCTTGACTCTGATACTTCTGTAAGTCTCGCCCTGACTGGAAAGAGCTTCACGTTAGAAACTCAAAGCACTGTACAATCACAACAGCAAAACAAACGAGCAATAACAAAGACGCTGTAAGATCACATCATGTGTTTTAACTTTGTACAAATGTTGTCGTTAGTCGTGTTGACATGGGTTCGTTCACACCTGCTCGTCCTCTTGCATTGATGCAGCGAGCGGCAGACTGTCGGCGACACGAACAATCATCGTCAGCAGCACCATTTCGCCTGTTGTCTTTGCTCTTTAACTTCGGTCTGTTTTGAAGCGAAGCGATTGATTGTTTGGCTGAATGGCAGAAAGTGACACATTTGAACTGACGGCAGAGTTCAGATGAGTTGGCCGGAAGAGGGTGTGTTACCTCAAATCCTTTCCGGCTTTCGCATTCCAAAGGTTCCGATTATTTATTTATTGATTGATTTAATTATGTATTTATTTATTCAACACTATAGAAATAGAAAAAAGACAACAGACAAGAAAAAGAAATAAACAATTAGAAATGGTACTACAATTACAACAAACGTCCAAAAGAGATATAGCTGATTTTTTTTTAGCATGAAATCCAAAAATATTATTAGCTTATATACACAATAAAGGGAATATTTGTAGAAATTTCTATTTCTTTAAAACTAGAATATATATATATATATATATATATATATATATATTAGTGCTGTCGCCCTTTATGCGAGGCTCCAGCTGGACATGCCGCATGTCTGCTCTGATTGGATGATTCTCATGCACGAGAAATGACGTCTTCCTGCAATTATAAAAGTCTGCTCTTATGAGACACTCTTATGGTTTAAAACTGGTGACCGTGTTAAAATATACCTTTATATATAATATGTGACCCTGGACCACAAAACCAGTCAGAAGGGGCTTTTTTTTTTTATTGAGATGTATACATCATCTGAAAGCTGAATAAATAAGCTTTCCATTGATGTATGGTTTGTTAGGATAGGACAAAATTTGGCCGAGATACAACTATTTGAAAATCTGGAATCTGAGGGTGCAAAAAAAAATCTAAATATTGAGAAAATCGCCTTTAAAGTTGTCCAAATGAAGTTCTTAGCAATGCATATTACTAATCAAAAATTAAGTTTTGATATATTTACGGTAGGAAATTTACAAAATATCTTCATGGAACATGATCTTGATTTTTAGCATAAAAGAAAAATTGATAATTTTGACCCATACAATGTATTGTTGGCTATTGCTACAACTATACCCGTGCTACTTGTGACTGCTTTTGTGTTCCAGAGTCACAAATACATTTGCCAATTTTAGTATAACGATTATGATGGAATGTTATGGTAGTATTTGCCTATTTAAAGGGATAGTTCTGCCGAAAATGATAATTCTGTAAAAAAAATTTTTTTACTTTTCTTAAATTTTATTTCAAGGTAACAGTGTATGTCATGATATAGTCATTTTTGCTTTAAACAAGGTCTTTATGATATCAAAATAAAAAAAGCACTCAAGCTCACTGAAGTAAACAGTCTGTGATTAAATAAGAATAAGAAACTAATTACAAGCCATAAGACAAATTAAAAACTATTAATAAATTCTACATACATTGTATAACATAATCAACTGTATAAAAACACTGCATATTCTTCACTATGTAAATTAAATGTTTTTTTGTTTTTTTTAGTAAAGTTACAAATGTGATTTAGTCAAGAGCAGTGAGAGATTTTCTCTTTTGTTGTTTGATTAACATGAATGACTGCTGTCACTTTAAGAGCTGCCCGGATCCAATATACTGTTAAACGTTTTTATATGATTGTCCATTAACATTCAAGTCAGTGGTGGTGTCCGATGTAAAAATGTAGTGCTACAACTGAAAATATTCAGCTAAAGCAGGGGGGAAAAAAAACATCTAATAAAAAAAGCACTCAAGCTCACTGAAGTAAACAGTCTGTGATTAAATAAGAATAAGAAACTAATTACAAGCCATAAGACAAATTAAAAACTATTAATAAATTCTACATACATTGTATAACATCAACTGTATAAAAACACTTCATATTCTTCACTATGTAAATTAAATGTTTTTTTGTTTTTTTTAGTAAAGTTACAAATGTGATTTAGTCAAGAGCAGTGAGAGATTTTCTCTTTTGTTGTTTGATTAACATGAATGACTGCTGTCACTTTAAGAGCTGCCCGGATCCAATATACTGTTAAACGTTTTTATATGATTGTCCATTAACATTCAAGTCAGTGGTGGTGTCCGATGTAAAAATGTAGTGCTACAACTGAAAATATTCAGCTAAAGCAGGGGGGAAAAAAAACATCTGTTTCTGCAAAAGCAGTTTTGGAGGGCTGAAATAATTGCCCGAAATGGTGATGTTTGAAGCGTTTTGACTTTGAATAATCTACAGGTAAATTAGTAGCAATAACAAACCATAAGGTAACAATAACAAAAAATTATGCTAGAGTAGAAACAAGTAAAATTTGTATATATCTCAGTCTGCCAAGAACTGATTTAATATTACCCAAATGTAATTTATTTATTGAAACTTTGTTTTCGGTTTCAGTTTTCAGCTTTAATTTATATTTCAATATTTCGGTAAACAAAAAAAAATCGATGCATCACAGTAAAAACATTTACTTTTTTTCTCTCAAAGACAAAAGAAAGTTATACAGGTTTGGAACAACTTGAGAATGAGTATCAAAAAAATTATTTTTGATTTCTTTTTTGAGATTTTGCTAAATACAAAAATCTCAAAAACTACTTGCCAAACTTCCATTTTGACATTTTGAAACATGACATTTTTCAAATCGGTTAAAATCATATAAACATTGTTTCTTACTCTCAAAAAATGCTAATATATATATATATATATATATATATATATATATATTTCAAGTTGGCCCAGCCATTTACTTCAAAAATGCGAACTTGTTTCCAGGATTTAGGATTCGTTCCTGCATCCCTCTATTGGCTGTTCCCGCTTCTCCTATTCATTGTAATAGCAGTGGTCCATCTCAGCTACACACAGTCTCTGGTTAAGCTCATTTATATTTGTTATAGACCATTAGACATGGAAGCCTGCCCGAAACCAGTGTTCTTAGGAGGAACTTTGATACACAGAAGCAATGTTTAGTCATTGACTGACTGGACAACAAGCTGCACAATCTAGGCCACTTCTGGTTGTCAGATGTCCATAGTTAATATGGCCAAACTGTACCTGCAGTTACATGCAATGACATTATTAATGGTTTAGTGTCCAAAGCATCTATAGGAATTGTTTTATTTCCCCAAGTATCTTTTCAAAAGATTTTGTTCCGAGTCATTTTCATAGTTATGTGTAACTCATATGACCCTGTGTTTACGTTATATATGTTTAATCTTCACAAAGCTGTTTTTTTCTTACGGGTTCATCCCACCATTTCTAATCTATTTCTAATGACTGATGTCCAAACGCACCAGCATCCGCTGCTCAGGCCAGTGTCCCGTTAACCCAAATTCATATCAGCTGCTCAGCACGAGCAGGAAACATACATGTGACACACCCAGATATGAAATTGAAGTTGAGCGTTTATCAGTATAGATACACTAAGCTCCATGTTAGACTACATGCCACTGTGTTATTGTATGTTTATGTAGATTGCTTTGTTTGAGTACTAAATGCTTGTGTTTTTGCTGCAGAACTCATGCCTGTGTTGGGTCAGGTGCAGTAGAGAGTGCCATGCAGGAAGGAGAGGAGAGGAAGTGAGGAGATGGGCTGCACCTCAGCCAAGCAGTTGTCATCTGTACCCAGTGATGAAGAGGGCCGGGGTAAGGCCTACAGCAATGGAGATGCCTTCTCCGGTCAGTGTCCCAGCTGTGTGTCCACAGATATTCACTGTAGATAATGTGATATAGAGCTGGAGTCAGTGTTGAATTTCACTGAAAACTCCAATTTGGTACCTGACTTAGAATTGACTGCATATATTGAGTGAACTGGGTGCAAAATTTAATTTTATTCCATTTGAATTCTTTAAATTGTGTATTAAATTGCAGTATAATATTACTCATAAACATCTTATTATACATGCAATATGAAATATATATTATATATATGTATTGATCAAATGTGACAGTAAAAACGTTTTCATTGTTATAAAAGATTATTTCCAATAAATTCTGAGAATGCAAAGAATCCTAAAAAATGTTTCTTGAGCAGCAAAGCAGCATATTTGAATAATTTCTGAAGGATCATGTGACATAGGACAGAAAAAGAAAAATGGAACACCGATATAGATCTAAACGAACTTGAGAAGTGGTATAATTTTGAAGCTCTTGCTCTACAGTTTATAACAAATCAACTTTTACACTCCTATTAGTGTAAGTGGTGATTTAGCAGGTGCTTTTATCCAAAGTGAATTACAGTTCAGTTATTAACGACAGTGTCTCTGGAGTGACCTGGATTTAACTGCCCTTAAAACAGTGATGACAGGTCATGCCTTGTTCTTCTGGGGTTGAATAATCAACATAAAATAAAAACGTACCATGTTTACTTTCTTACTATGTTACTGGTGTTACTGTACATGATTCATAAATGCAAGTTATTTCAAAGAAATGTCTTTGTGAGTATTGGTGGTAATTCGGGATTATTTTGTTAAATATGTTGTTTAACTCCGAAAGATCACATTACCGAAGTAAAATGGATTAAGAATCCTGTGTCCAGGTGATTTCAAGTGTACTCTTTCTGTTTAGATGAGTACAGAGTGAAAGGAGTTGAGAAGGTGAAGTACATGCATGGAGAAGAGGAGCGCACGAACACACAAAACCAAGAGAACTTGGTAAAGATTGATACATAGTATTATGTATCTCCAAATAGTCACAAATAATCATAGTATCCTGTAGAACATAAATTTTTCCTCTTTATGTCTTGCAGGAAAAGAGCACATTTTTGCACAAGGGCAGGCACAAAGATGCCACCGGGAATAGTAATAAGATAAGGTGAGTATGTGTTTGGTTTCTGCTCTAGTATTCAGTAATGGAGAGATGATGACCAATGAGATGTTCACCAAGCCTTCATTGTTCCTCAGTATCCACTCTTCAGAGAGCCAGCAGGAGTTCTTCAGGATGCTGGATGAGAAGATTGAAAAGGTAATTGAAGTAGCATCACTATTACTATTGCTCAAAGGTTGAGAGGCTTTCTCAAGTCCCTAAAGCCCATGGTATACTTTGGTATTACACTAGGGCATGTGATGTAAATTTTATTACAATCATAGTATGCATATACTGTACACCCGCAGCGTTTTCTAACCATGTGTTCACATGCGCCCTTTAATTTTTTCACACTTTACACATTGTTTGTCCTATGCACACTAAATGGAGTATACATGGAAAGGCTATGTGGTCAGCTGTATGTTTGCGCCAAAACTGAAGCATACTTCAGGCTTAAGCATTTGTGTAAAAACTAGAGTATACTTTAGGGATTAAGTGTTTGTGTAAAAACCGAAGTATACTCCAGGCTTAAGCATTTGCGTGAAAACCGAAGTATACATTAGGCTTAAAGGGTTAGTTCACCCAAAAATGAAAATTAGCCCATGTTTTACTCACCCTCAAGGCATCCTAGGTGTATATGACTTTCTTCTTTCAGACGAATCCAATCGGAGTTATATTAAAAATGATCCTTGCTCTTCCAAGCGTTAGAATGGGAGTAGGCGGGGGGTTTTTTTCAACAGTCCAAAAGTAGTCAAATAAAGCACATCCATCCATAATAAAACGTGCCTCACATGGCTCCAGGGGGGTAAATAAATGCCTCCTATAGCAAATCGATGCGATTTTGTGCGAAAAATATCCATATTTAAAACATTATAAACACTTTTCTCTGTGTAAAACTGTGTAAAAACCAAAGTATACTTCAGGCTTAAGGATTTGTGTAAAAATTGAAGCTCAAAGTATACTTAAACATTTGCGTAAAAACCAAAGTATACTTTAGGCTTAAGCGTTTGTATAAAAACTGAAGTATACATTAGTCATAAGGGTTTGCATAAAAACCCGAAGTATAGTTCAAGCTTAAGCGTTTGTGTAAAAACCGAAGTATACTTTAGGCTTAAAGATTTGTGTAAAAACCAAAGTATACTTTGGATTTAAACGTTTGCGTAAAAACCGAAGTATACTTTATTAATATTAATATCTTTAACTTTAAACTATAACATAGGCTGATTATTCTTATAGATTGAAACAAAAGTGCTTCAGCCAAGATAAAGAATATGAAAAGTGCTCAGAGTTACTGCGGAAAACAGAAAAAAGAGAGTGAGCAACAATGAAAACATGTTGCTGGAGAGGGGCTCATTGAAAATGCAAATTCATTCTCTGCCAGCAGGAGGTGCTTTTGTAGCGGCAGAAGCAGCGGCTTCCCCGGTAACGGCTATAAACAAAGCAGCGCTGCGCTCATAAACGCTACTTTATCAGATAAAATGAAAATGCCATCGAAACTTTTCTGAAGACAGTCGGTTCCATTCAAAGATTCATTCATATAAAACACCCGTGCCGCATTTTGATTTTGAAACGAGCAGTGCTCATGTTTATTCTACAAAGTCAACCACCACAAATAAATCTATGTATGGGAAACACTGGTGATGTATATCGAAATATCGGAAATGTGTTTAAAAATCTTATCGCCGTTATTAAAAAAATTATATTGCGATATATATTGATCTTGAATTATTGTCCAGCCCTACTTTGGGCTTAAGCGTTTGCGTAAAAACCAAAGTATACTTTAAGCATGTGTGTAAAAACCATAGACTGTAAAAAAAAACATGGACGTAGTGTCTGTGACGTCACCCATAGGTTTCTAAAGAGTGTTTTTGAAGCTCAAAGTGGGCGGAGCCGGCTGTCACCATCTTGGCAGTGCGTCACTCAAAAATGGGCAAAGAGGCGGAAGCTGGTTGCTGAAACCATGCCCACCTAGCTCGACGGTGGTGACTGCACCGGCAATCCACCTGTCACTCAAGTGGCCACGCCCTTAATTATGCAGAACTTTAAGGCGTAATATAATTTAAAAGGTTTCACGAGAGACCGGAAAGTTGCCTCTTGGTAAAAATTGAAGTATACTTTGGATTTAAGCGTTTGCATAAAAATCAAAGTATACTTCAGGTTTAAGTGTTTGTGTAAAAAACAGAAGTATGCTTTGGGCTTAGGTGTTAGCATCAAAATAAAAGTTCACTTCAGCTTAGGGCTGCACGATAAATCGCATGCGATATTTAACGCGCATCTTGTCAGAAAAGCCGGTTCTGTAATCAGTGGTAAATCTCCATCACGTGCGTGCTTTCACATTGAGCAGCATTAACTACACAGAGCCGTTGTTCTCTGACGAACTGCGCAAAACCACGTTCATATTCGCGCGATTTTTTGCGAAAGCACGCACGTGATGGAGATTTACCACTGATTACAGAACCGGCTTTTCTGACAAGATGCGCGTTAAATATCGCATGCGATTTATCGTGCAGCCCTACTTCAGCTTAACCATTAGTAATACACTTCAGAAAATGTCTATTTTAATTGCTGTTTTTTTTTTTTTTTGAGGTACCTTCCCTTATAATATGACTCTTACATTTACAGGGACGGGACTACAGTTCAAACGACGAGGATATGACATCGCATGCTGAGACGTTTGACTCACGCCAACATTGAGTCAGTCCTGTCCCAAAGTTCTTTACACTTGCTTTCCATGCCTCCTTACCCAACAAGTATTAATCTTCAAGAGAGTGGGTTCAAGTGACATTCAATCCAGTTATCTACTCCGTTTACAATCTACACACTCTCCCAAATGTCTTACAGGTCAGTATTTGGGACTCTTAAGGACTAGAATTTAAACCGTATGGGGGCATGGAAAGGCCATGGTTAAGGAGACTGGGATTTGGCGCAAGATTTGAATGGGAAAGCCATTTTCAGACTGTTCCTCAATCCCTTGCCTTACACTACCCATAAGCCTTTCTCCTACTCGTACATAGAGTGGAGAGAGCCATGCTGAGAATCCTGGATTTCACCCTCCCTTTGACATGGACACTACACACGCTGGACTAGCAGTGGAGATGATATCTCCTAAGGAGGACATACCTACCGAGAGACTTGCGTGATTCTGTCCAGCTCATGCTGTTGAGACACAGTAGGTGAAAGAGTATGGACAGAAACACAAGACCATTTCTAGCATTCCAATTGTTTTTTTAACAAAGTATTTTTCACCCACAGTGTATTATGTATATGTCTTTTTGACCTTTTTCTTTGAGTTATGTTACAACGCTCAGGACAGCAGTGCTGTATGAATCATCACTAGATTTGTTGGTTAGATGAGGGCAGTGCAGTTCCTTCAGGGCCGGTCTTGAGGACGTGTTGGGTGGTGGAGATAGATCACAGCATCTAGCCGTGTTTAGAGATGCCAGTTACAGCATCTTAAAAGGGTCCTATTATGCTTTTTCACATCTTCAACTTTAGTTAGTCTGTAATGTTGCTGTTTGAGCATAAAAAAGATCTGCAAAGTTACAAAGCTCAAAGTCCAATTCAAAAGGAGATATTTTATTCAACAGAAATCACTTTTCAAAAACTACAACGAACGGCTCATTTGGACTACAACGCATATTTTCCGGGATTTGTGATATCAAAGGACGAGACCTGGTTGAGCTGCACTAAAGAAGGCAATGAGTGTTATCACTATATCAGAGACGAGCTAGTTTTCCCAAGGCAGACGAACTTAGAGTGATTACAATCATCCGGGTTTAAATCGC
>NW_015662161.1:26581-28271 GCF_001515625.1 Sinocyclocheilus rhinocerous
TGATGTTTTTTTTTTTTTTTCATATAATGAAGTCAATGGGGTCCAATGTTGTTTTGTATTTTTTACTGAAAAATTAAAAAGTCATTAAGGTTTGGAACAAGGGGTGAATAAATGACTATTCATGAACTATTCCTCGGTTCACCCAAAAATGAAGATGCTCTCATCATTTACTCACCCTCATGTCTTTCCAAACCTGCATGACTTTCATTCATCTTTGAAATGCAAATGAAGAATTTTAATGAACCTGGGAGATTTTTGTCCCTAAACATTTAGGCTTCAAAAAAACATCGTAAAAACAATCCACATGATTAATCCAAGTTTTCTGATGAAACATGTTCGCTTTATAGATTTAATTTATGCTTTTATTCACACATAAACATTGATCGACACATACATTGAGCACATCAAAAATGGTCAATGAAAGCTCAACTGAACTTGCTTTATGCATGAGAACCAGTGAGTTTTGTTTTAGTTAGTCATGCAAGCACTTGAGTGACTCTTCAGAAGACTTGGTTCAAAGATAAAATGAGTTCATAAATGTATTCGAACTGTAAGTACTACCCAATCCTCACATCTGGAGAGTTAGGAATCACAGTCTTGTCTGTATCATCTGGGTGTTTCTCTCACGTCTGTAACCTCCGTTTGCGACGCTGTCGGCGGCCTTGGTCTTGAATGTCCACTGGAGGGTCAGGGGTCAGAAAGCCGTCACACAGTCTCTGATACACCAGAGTGGAGTCCGAAGCCACTGCACACAAGAGCATCGGGGCACCTCTGTCCAATATACACCGCAACCTGTGAGAGACAGAGGAAAAAAAATCACAATCATATGTGTTAAAGCATAATCACATTAAGGCTTATAAGGCAGGTATGAGACCTTGTTTCAACTTAAGTCATGTGTCCTTGCCAGATACCATCTTAACAACACCTTATGTTCGGTAATATTTGTTAGCGATATGAGATGTATATGCAAATCTGATGTATGAAAATTAGTTTTATGACCTTTTTAACTTTTTAAGTGTATATTAATGCTGTTAGGCATTATTAGTCAAGGGTTATTATTATAAAGCACTACCATACATTCCTTTTAAAATAGTGTAGTTATAAATGTCACATTTTATGAGGCAAATATGTGAAAGCTGCTGCAAGCTTTTTTTTTTTTTTTGAATACCCAAGAAATACCATAGAAACATATTTCCTGCAAAATTGCCCTTTAGTAAACAGAAAAAAAAACAGGTCCGTCTTGAGTGCTTTAGCCAATCAGAACATAGATGTAGTTCTCAGACAGTCCTTAGAAGCCACTAACCAAACAGCTGCAAAGCAAATCACAACATTACAAACTTGTTTAATTAAAGGGGTCATATGCTGCGATTTAAATTTTTCCTTTCTCTTTGGAGTGTTACAAGCTCTTGGTGCATAAAGAAGATCTGTAAAGTTGCAAAGACTAAAGTCTCAAATCCAAAGAGATATTCTTTATAAAAGTTAAGAGTTAGCAGAGTCAGCCTAAAACGGCTCGTTCTAACACGCCCCCACATGTCTACGTCACTATTTGGGCGGCGTTATGGGCGTTATGCCACATCTTCACGCAAAGAAAGAAGGCGTAACTTTTATTCTCACTGTAGTATGTTGCCGCTGCCGCCATGTCCTGAAGACGCTGTGTGCTTCGTTGTGAAAGCGAAACTACTTTGTTTGG
>NW_015662161.1:30379-31878 GCF_001515625.1 Sinocyclocheilus rhinocerous
TGATGTTTTTTTTTTTTTTTCATATAATGAAGTCAATGGGGTCCAATGTTGTTTTGTATTTTTTACAGAAAAATTAAAAAGTCATGACTTTCATTCATCTTTGAAATGCAAATGAAGAACTTTAATGAACCTGGGAGATTTTTGTCCCAAAACATTTAGGCTTCAAAAAACATCGTAAAAACAATCCACATGATTAATCCAAGTTTTCTGATGAAACATGTTCGCTTTATAGATTTAATTTATGCTTTTATTCACACATAAACATTGATCGACACATACATTGAGCACATCAAAAATGGTCAATGAAAGCTCAACTGAACTTGCTTTATGCATGAGAACCAGTGAGTTTTGTTTTAGTTAGTCATGCAAGCACTTGAGTGACTCTTCAGAAGACTTGGTTCAAAGATAAAATGAGTTCATAAATGTATTCGAACTGTAAGTACTACCCAATCCTCACATCTGGAGAGTTAGGAATCACAGTCTTGTCTGTATCATCTGGGTGTTTCTCTCACGTCTGTAACCTCCGTTTGCGACGCTGTCGGCGGCCTTGGTCTTGAATGTCCACTGGAGGGTCAGGGGTCAGAAAGCCGTCACACAGTCTCTGATACACCAGAGTGGAGTCCGAAGCCACTGCACACAAGAGCATCGGGGCACCTCTGTCCAATATACACCGCAACCTGTGAGAGACAGGAAAAAAATCACAATCATATGTGTTAAAGCATAATCACATTAAGGCTTATAAGGCAGGTATGAGACCTTGTTTCAACTTAAGTCATGTGTCCTTGCCAGATACCATCTTAACAACACCTTATGTTCGGTAATATTTGTTAGCGATATGAGATGTATATGCAAATCTGATGTATGAAAATTAGTTTTATGACGTTTTTAACTTTTTAAGTGTATATTAATGCTGTTAGGCATTATTAGTCAAGGGTTATTATTATAAAGCACTACCATACATTCCTTTTAAAATAGTGTAGTTATAAATGTCACATTTTATGAGGCAAATATGTGAAAGCTGCTGCAAGCTTTTTTTTTTTTTTTGAATACCCAAGAAATACCATAGAAACATATTTCCTGCAAAATTGCCCTTTAGTAAACAGAAAAAAAAACAGGTCCGTCTTGAGTGCTTTAGCCAATCAGAACATAGATGTAGTTCTCAGACAGTCCTTAGAAGCCACTAACCAAACAGCTGCAAAGCAAATCACAACATTACAAACTTGTTTAATTAAAGGGGTCATATGCTGCGATTTAAATTTTTCCTTTCTCTTTGGAGTGTTACAAGCTCTTGGTGCATAAAGAAGATCTGTAAAGTTGCAAAGACTAAAGTCTCAAATCCAAAGAGATATTCTTTATAAAAGTTAAGAGTCAGCCACGCCTACCTAAAACGGCTCGTTCTAACACGCCCCCACATACCTACGTCACGATCTGGGAAGATTTGCATAACACCGCCCAAATGTGCACGCAAAGAAAGAAAGCGTGGTTTCAGGAACAGCAGT
>NW_015662161.1:31924-42877 GCF_001515625.1 Sinocyclocheilus rhinocerous
TCAAAGACTTTATTCGAATTTCAAAACGAATTACCCGCTTTACAATAACATACTTATAAATAATGTATGTCTGCAGCTTAAAAAATTGACTTCTTTCATTCTTGTCCTTTTATTGGTCCACATATACTCTGAAAACAACCATTAATACACAATAGAAACAGTGTGAATATTTTGAACACTACCGTTCAAAAGCTTACCCAAAATACAGTAAAAAAAAAAAAAACAGTAATATTGTAAAATATTATTGCAATTTAAAACATCTTACTGACCCCAAACTTCTGAACAGTAGTGTGTATCCTTATCAAGTCCTTACTAAGGTCCTGAGGCTCAGTGTGGCATCACAATATTCACTGTTGTATATATCAGATACGTCCAGACCACTTGAAAGTCTTCAGGAGCTGCGCAGCTGGTAACTGAATCTTCACTTCACTCTTAACCTTCTAAAACCACAACAAAGATGCAACACAGACAGAGTGCGTAAAAATGGGTACTTTTATCAACATATAGTTTATAGTTAACAGTGCATGAACTAATTCTTACCTCCTCGTTTTCTGTAAGTAAAACTGCAGCAGCCATTGCACAGCAAAGGGCCAGATAACTGTCAGTGCTACAGTGATAGGGGACATGTTTAAAGGCCACCAGGGCAACCTCTAAAAACCAGGATAAATACAGATACGATTAATAATTTCTATTAATATAAAGTGGCATTTCAGACAATGACATTCCAAGTATTTAAAGTAACATAAACAGACCTTTTTTGGTGACTTAGAGTGCTGAGTTTTGAGAGCAAGGATTTCAGCCTAAAACAAAACAAAACATAAGCAAATAGATTAAGTATCAACTGTACTCAAGGTTTTAATAGCTATTTAAAGGGATAGTTCACCCAAAAATGACAATTCTGTCATTAATTACTCACCCTCGTGTCGTTCCAAACATGTAAGACCTCCGTTCATCTTCGGAACACACATTAAGATATTTAATATTTAAGATATTTACCGATCTCCTTGCTATGTTTCTGGACCTTGATCGTGGTAGTTACCTTGCTGTCTATGGGAGGGTCAGAGAGCCCTCATATTTCACATGTCCAGGTCACACTGAACCTCAAAATTAAAAGAAAAGGTAATCCTATTTAAGCCAAAAATCTTAGGACAATTTTGAATATTTTTAGAACCTGTTCTTTTTGTTGTTCCAAATATTCATATACATTATATTTATATAAAAATATTTTTATATTCTTACAAATGATTCTTTAAACCAATTTTAATAAAATCTATATATATATATAAATATATATTTAAAAAAATGTATCAGTTTCTACAACTGTTGATAATAATAAGAAATGTTTAATAAATCAGCATATTAGAATGATTTCTGAAGGATCATGTGACACTGAAGACTGGTGTAATGATGCTGAAAACAAATAGGAATAAATTACATTTTAAAATATATTAAAATTAAAATAGTTATTCTAAATTGTAATAATTTTAAAATATTACTGTTTTACTGTATTTTCAATCAAATAAATGCAGCCTTTGTGAGCAAGAGACTTCTTTCAAAAACATTAAAAAATTATTTCTGACTTGAGCCATAAAATTACTGCAATACAATATTTTTTTTAAATCATAATAGAATTGTTTTACAATTGGATTTATTTTAATTATGCAAAATGTATGTTTTTCTTTTATTTATTTTCAAGCTTCTTGAGCCTGTCACAGACTTGAAAACATCACTGGAGACTGTACCTTCTCTTGTGTTGCTGGATTTTCCATTGAGTCACTGTACATCTCATCGTCTGAGTCATCTGCGTGATATTTGGTGAGAATGATGTCATCAAATCATATTTTTCAAACACAGATTATAACAGACACGCCGTTTACTTTATATGCCAATGTAGTTTCATTAAATGACTGCTAAATCTTAGCCCCCAAGTTTTAGTTGGGATAAACCGTATACCTTGGGCCTAGAAATGGAATGAAAGACCAGAAACTATACCATAAGTCAATTCCTCCTCTTCCTCCCCCGTGTTCAGAGAACTATGAGCGTCATCGGTTGAGGAGGACATGCTGTTCTCCTCACTTTCATTAAACACTGATGAACCTCCTCTCCCTGCTGCAAATGTGCTCGAGTCTGCAGAATAGAAAAGAGCTGAGAAGTCCTCGAATACAGTGTTATGAATCATTTCAGATCACCGTCTTGAAAATAAAGACACAAAGTAGTTGCTGTACCTTTCCTCCTCTTCTCCATCTCCATCTCATCTTCCTTATTTTCCCCATTCATTTCACTTTCCCCCTCTTTAAGTTTCTCAGCAGCATCATCAGTTTTTTCGGCATTAGTGTTTCCCGTTTCAAAATTAATTAAAATATGAAATGTTGATTAAACAGGCACAAATAAGGACAAATTTTATGGTTAAGTACTTTAAATGCTTCTAAATAAAGTACCTGTGGATAAGGGTGCTGCTTTACTGAATGCATCATCTTCATCGTCATCATCATCATCATCATCTTCCGCCACCATCTCATAAAATGGGTCAAGAGCGTCCATTAATTCTGCCATCCTGTCTGTGACCGGGAGGGTTTCAATTATCTATGATAAAACATTTGATTGTTTCTGGTTTAAACTCTTTTTATTGATACCTCAATACGATAGAGCTTCATCTCTGCAATCTATACAACTACCAACCTGCTGTATTTCCTGAACATATTCCATCATGGCTTGGTCCTTTGACATGTTTCCCAAGGTTTTCCATGCCTCCCTGCAAAGAACACACATGTGTTTGGGTTTAATATTCATATTTACAATAAGTAAACATTTCAATTGAATAGATACACCATATTCAAAATGGCATGTAGATTTAAGTTAAAAATCATCTACAAAAAAAACCATATTTTGGTGATTATATTTACCATTTAGCTTTACCAATAGGATCCCAAGAGTTGGGTTTCGGGGTGTTACATGGTCCTGCTGTAGCTTGTTTGTAGTAACTGTAGAACATAACCAGCATATCATCAGACAGGTCATAGGAGCCTGTGTGAAATGAGGAAAGAATGATTAAAAGAAGATATTTCATTGTTATTTAAAAAGAAAACCGTGTAGTTCAATACTTGACACTGATGTTTAATACTTAATATAGAGGTATTACCATCTTCAGGTAAACTTCGGATCACTTTAACAGCCGCTTCAAACCTCCTCTGAATGGATTTGGGATCTTCCATTGCCCTTCGTGTCATGCACAGGTCTACATCCTGATTGACAGATTGTCAGAAAATGCGATAAACATTTAACCAACAGACGTGAAACAATAAGCATATCATGTTAATAAGGTAATAAATTAAATGTAGACTTAATACTTATTTAATATGTTAATTATATATTGCACACCTTCGGTTAATTAGCCATATCATGTTAATTAATTAACCTTTAAAAATTAAAAATAAACCTTTCGCCATACTAAGAAATTACTGTGTAAACTCTTTTAAAAATGCTCGAAATTTTAGGACACTGAACAACAAAAAGCAAAACACCACATAAAATATTACCACTCACCTCCTGTGTTCGGTCCATCTGAAAAAAACTGTTCAGTGCGTCCTCCTAGGTATTAACTGAAACAGTTGCAGTTGGGGTGATGTAGTTTCCAATGACGCCAGACCCAATAGTGATGAATAGAAAGTAGCGCGCCTTTATCCTACATGATCCACAATGCCTTGCGAAAGGATATTTAAACAGATTTTGCTCATGCTGAGAATTTTAGCAAAAAGCTGTCCATTTTCTGAAAAATCAGAATAGATCAATTCAGAATATACAATAGGTTTATTATTTTTAACAACATCGGCTCCGTCAGTTACATTTTCTAGGTCTTTGATGCTTTTTACTTCTAAGGCTGTGGGTGTTTGGGCTTTTAAATTATTGTAGGTCAGTTGTAGTGCTTAGTGCGTATATCGTTCATAATTTATTGTCGCATTATTATTACTTTATTTTATTATACCAATATTTGCATAGCATTATCATCACGGTATAGCATGATTACATTATTTTATGTTATGAAAAGCCTAGGATTACCTCTAAAGAAACTTAAAACAGCGGCACATTCTTAATGTCTAAAAAACATTGCCCGCAACGGTGGACAAAACTCATTAGTCTTAATACAGCCCTCGGTGCAACTCTGCTGCTTGTCCAATGTCACATTCTGGTCAGAATGCTGTTGTAGAAAATCGCGGCATTTCTCATCGCTGAGAAAATCGTACTCCTCTCCCATTGGCCAATAACGAATTCTCAGAGCCGAACAGCCAATCACAGCCCAGTGCGTAAAGCGCTGCGTTGAGAATAGGAGGCCTGCTGAAAAAGAGGAGCCAACGGGAATCCCACAATGCCAGGCGAGGGACCTCCTGTCGGAGAGTGAAGCTCCGCTGGTTTCAATGAAAGAGGGGGAGAAGAGTAATGCAGAGGGATGTAAGATGGCAGAGCTACAAATGTTGTTAGAGGAAGAAATTCCGGCTGGAAAAAGAGCCCTTGTGGAGAGCTACCAAAACCTTTCAAGGGTCGCGGAATATTGCGAGAACAATTATGTGCAGGTACGGATCGAAGAAATTACCTTCTACTTTCATGTATTGTCTGAATCAGTGTGGATGTGATTGAAATGCGAGCACTGCATATGTAGCGTTACAGAGGATCCTCATCGAAACGCTTACGAGGGCGCATCGAGGCGTGATATCTTCCTTGAATATGAATGCTGAGCGTTTGTATTTGGACGATATTTGCGTTGTTTAAGGCTAATGCACGAATTCACTTTCGGAGGGTGTGTCAGAGACGTGCCGCTTTCGCTACGATGGATGGAGACAGCTCTTTAAAAAAAAAAAAAGAAGATATAATAGCTTAATGGTCAAAGTATCGCCTCAAAGATTGTTAGAAAACCAATCTAGTTTTACGATATCTAATAGCATATTGCAGGTCAAGCAGCGTCAATGTATCGACTGCAAATGTGTTTGAAGCCAGTACGTCATTTTTCGAACTTATACGTCATGCTCTGGATGTTACAGTGTTTCATTTGTCCGCGGGATTCTGCTGTTCGCTTTCTTTTGAGGTCCAGACGGGTGTCATGCCTCTTGGGGTGACCGTGTGAATGTGACGAAAGCCCAGATATTCGATATTCATTTCAACCTCTAAACGCTGTTGAACTTCGTCCACGTTTTATATGCCGCTGGAACGTGAAATAAAAGCGTTTCACCACCAGTGCAGTGAATATCATTGATGCGCGCGCGTATGTGTATATCACATTGTATCTGTGAGGTAGAATGGCGAGACGCCTAGACGCGAAATGTCGGTGATAGTGTGAATTAGTTATTGCTGACACACCTGTGTGTTAATGTGTCTGCCCTCACTCAAGCCTTTTCACTCACACACCGACAATAAAAGCACATGACAGCGAGAGAGCCTGTTGGGAAGCATTGCTTCAGATGTCCAAATGTTGCAGTATATTCTTTCAAAGTAAATGATAATCCTAGAAGTTCCTTTTAATATAGTGATCTTTTGTTATGATGCATATCTATTGTTTTATTAAAGCATGTGTGTGACATTCTGCAGTGATGGTGAGTGGAATAAGAAAGAAATGATCAGTCCCTTGAATGATTTAATCACAGGTTCATGTATCACCAAAGGGACATTTAGGTTGATGATGATCAGTTGTTTAGTTAAACCTTACCTTAGTATTTGTTTAACCCTCAGTTGGACTGACACAGCTTAGACACAGACAAGCTTTACCTGATATTAGGTCTGAAAGAAATAACATTCACTTTGAAATTCATCTTGGTGAAATTTCTGATCGGTGGGAATGCCATTTGATTTGATTTCATCTCATAGCCTAGTTTTTGTTTATCTCTCCCTACCCATAAAGCCAGCTGTCCGCAGACCATAACTCAATACTTCATATAGATTCAAATTTATTGAACTTAGGAAAAGCCATATAAATGTATGAGGAAGAGGTTTATAAAAAAAAAAAAAAAAAAGTAGTTCCGTTTCACAGCTCTGTCCCTACTTTTTGTCAAAATGATAAATGCGGCTTTGTTTTGGGGAAGGTTTTGGATTTATTTGGAAATATATAGCAATATTTTTTGCTGATAAAATGATTGGACATTTCATCATGATATGATCTGACATCAATTCTCTTTGCCAGCAATATAATATTTGCCGATACGATTAGGCTTGTCACGATAACAACTTTTTGTTGTGCGATATATTGCCCCAGAAATGATTGCGATAAGCGATATTATTGTCATTTTATGCCACTGAATATATAATCATAATGTAACAGCGTAATATTGCAAGAAGGCCTATACACACTTCCAAATGACAACAAACTTTTACATTTTAAGAATATTTAGATCATGGAAATTAAGTATCAAAATGTTAGATATACCTTAAAAACCTGAATAAATAGTAAATAAACATGTTCTAACAAAAAGTGCAAAGTAACAAATTTAAAAAAAAGAAAAATGCACAAAGAACTTGTATGGAGATTTTTCCATCTACAGATTTTTCCCTGACCTTCTTTTCTCTGTAAATTAAGGGTGCACACTATTGCTGAAAAACACAATCACTACTTAGCAGTCAGATGTCCGTATGCACAAAGGAACAGATCCCTAAACAAGACCATATCTGCAGATGAAACTGTTTGTAGAAGAATTTTTTTAATTTGAACTAGCTTCTAATGACTACACCACGTTATGTACGAGAAGCTGCAAAAGACACAGGCGCAAGTGGAATGTACAAAACATGGTGACATTAATTTTTAAGTAAATATAATGTGCAATATATTGCGTCACCAAAAATTATTGAGGTCATGTACATTTATTGCGCGATAAGTCGATATATTGATTATTGCGACAGGCCTAGATACGATACCTTAGACCATGATGCGATATGATTACAATTTGATTTGATTCAAAGGCCTTCAAAAGGATATATCATCCAGTTACAATTTTTTTAGCCTATAACTATACACATTATACAAAATTAATATAAAATAACTATTTAATTGAATTCTCTGACAGTTGCAAATCCTGTATCCCAGTTGGGACGAGCATAACAAAAATACACGTTAGTTTTCTAAACAATGTAGGAAAATTAATTTAAAAAGCACATGAGATTATCAGGCATCTGTTGACAGCTCATTATTGCCTTGTGTAATGAAAACCGTGACAACAGTCGAGAGTTTTTCAGTCTTCTGTGCTCTAAAGTGTGCAGATCTTATAGATTTGAAGTTACAACCTTAATGTGAGAATAGTTTTTGCCTCATTTTTCACATTTTTGCAGTATGGCTATAATACACTTGTATATTCTGACTAATAAAAATACATTTTAATAATACATTTAGAAAGATACAAAAAGTTTGAGAGCAAGAATGTTGGGAATCTAATGATATGTTTTGCATATTTAGTGGAGAGCCTCTGTTTTTGAACCCTCATGTGAGTTGATTTAGCAATGATACATTCTCAGATATTCACAGAGGACTCATGAGAGGACTAAATGATTCAAAGATGTTTCTCTTGTGGCTTTGGTGGGTGTCTCGTTCTGGTCCAGAGCAGGGCTCTCTGGCACTAGACAGTCATATCTTGCACCCTGCCCGTTGAATCAGTATTAAAACCATTTGTGACTGAATTCTAGAATCATGCGTCATGCAGAATGAATCATGGTTTAGTAATGTGTTCATTTGGGCATGACAAAGAATTTGTACACTATCTTCAAAATTTAGGGCATTTTTTCTTTTGAAAAGAATTGATACTTTTATTTCGGAAGGATGCTTTAAATTGAGTAGAAATGAGAGTTAAGGTTTCTTTCCCACCAGATTTTTTTTGTTTTTTCAAGAAATTATTACTTTTATCCTGTAAGGAGTCTTTAAATTAATCAAAGTGACAGTAAAGGCATTTGTAATGATAAAAATGACCATTTCAAACAAATGCTTTTTGAACTTTCTCTATTCAATCAGAGTTGTCGCAAAAATGTTAAGCAGTTTTCAACTATTTTCAACATTGATTACTATTAATAATAATAAATGTGTCTTGAGCAGCAAATCAGAATATTAAAATGATTTCTGAAGGATCATGTGACACTGAAGCCTTGAGTAATGATGCTGAAAATTCAGCAGAAATAAATTACAAAATGTATATATTTTTTAAAAATGTCAAATCAAATTTAAAATGTACTACTTTTTCAAAATGGTACTGGTTTCACTAGCCTATATTTTAATCAAATAAATGCAGTCTTGGTGAGCATAAAATATACCATAAAAACAATTTACAAACCCCAAACTTTTAAATATAAGTGTACATTTATAAATATGAATCATAGTCAAGTAGGGATGGAACGATTACCGGTTTCACGATAAATCACGATAAAATGCCCTGACGGTTAGTATTATCGTTTAAAATGTAATTATCATCAATACCGTATTTGATTATCGCGATTTTGAAAACTCGCGGTAAATCCTGTCCAGCCAGCATCAGTCTGACGCAGAAGCAGCATGGAATGTTGTTGTTGTTGTTTTTGCACAAGACGAAATGGCGGAAGGCAGTGACAGCGCTCAGGAGATTTTTCAGCCATCTAAGAGGACCAAATCGGTGGTCTGGTCGTATTTTGGCTTTTACAAGAGTACTGAAGGCAATTTAATCGAGGACGGTCACCCTGTCTGCTGATCTTGCAAGAAGAAAGTCGCTGCAAAAGGGGGAAACGCATCAAATTTGCTCAGTCATCTTCGTGACCACCACCCACTGTTATATAGCGAATGCAAGGTAACTTTTACCTCAATACCAAAACTAACTGGGCAAATAATTGGACAAAAAATATTGATTAGAGATTAAATATTTCGTTATCTCACTTGTAATTAACGCAAAGCTTCCGCAAAGAAAAGTTCGCAGCAAGTGGCTTTGAGCCAAGACCTAAAAAAAAGTGCATATAGCTGCTAATTGTATTTGTTGTTTGTTGATTTTCAAATATAAAACTTATTGAAATGTTTTTAGTGTGTCTATCAGTTCTTTTTGAACATTTTCATCTAATTAAAAAAAAAACGTGATAGTATTGATAATCGTGATAACTTTGGTCACTATAATCGTGATATGCAATTTTCATACCGTTACATCTCTATAGTCAAGACTTGTTATGACATTTTGGACATAATAAGTGAAAGCCCAGCAGTACCTGATAAATGATCACGTTATTAATTATTAAAACATATTGCTTTACGCCGTCTAAATCATAAGTCATTCATTGTTTTAGAGCTGTTGGGCAGCAGTCTAGTAGGACATTGTGGAATATCATCACAGCCAGGACATTCATGTGTCCATTCATCTGTATTTCCCCTGTGGCGACAGACACATGGTCTTGAGAACAGCTGAGAGGGACTGACGTGTAGAGACAGGTGGTGTTTGAAGCAGACCTGCGCACAGTGCTGCATGCTTGTTGCAGGCTAATTGTTAACAATATAAGATTAGAGTCAGTTCTATGGGTTTCATGTATACTCGTCAGCTATAGTATTCATGTCACAGTATTCTGACATGGTCACAATCAGTATGCTAAAGCTAATTCTTTTACATTTTTTTGTTTAAGTGATTGCAGCAGAGAATTCATTGCTATTCATAATTGGTAGATGCAAGACCAAGAAGATTTGGTAATCATGCAGCAAAGTGCTGCTTACTATTGCTCATATTTGAGGTTAGGGATTTGAACAAACCCATATATTTACATTAAATGAGTGAAGTGAGCAATATTTATGGACTAGAATCACAGAGACTTGAAAAGTGGGCTTGTTTTGTTTGCGACCACATAGAAATGTGCTAAAATCATATAAAACATTATTTCCATATGTTTAATGTCTTTAAAAGGCAGAGTGAGAAGTCCACATGTGTTTAGTTTTAATGTTTGCTCATGTCTGTGATGCTAAGCTAACTAATAAGTCACTGATGAAACAGGAAATTGTTTGAAATGTGTTGAATTTCAGCAACAATAAGAAATGGATTATCGCTAAAATGGTATCTCAGTTGCATCATGCTCTTGTCTGAAAACTGTTTAACTATAGTTTTTCATTGCCTGCTGGTTTCATCAGATTTTTTTAGGATCATTTGTCACATTAGTTTACAGAATTTCCTGCTTTATTACATGACTGTATAAAATACGTCTTATTGGTCATTCACAGCATTCTGTGGTCAAGTTTTTGTATAATGACTGCTAAACCACCTGTCTCATATTTGTCATATCACACTGCAGTCACTTTCTTATTTCTTCTCAAATCAGTATATTACTGGGGTCTTTTTTTTTTTTGCAATAATATCTGCTGAATTTATGTCATCCCTTAAAGGGTTAATTCACCCAAAAATGCAAATTAGCCCATAAATTACTCACCCTCAAGTCATCCTAGGTGTATATGACTTTCTTCTTTCAGACGAATCCAGTCGGAGTTATATAAAAAATGGTCTTTGATCTTTCAAGCTGTTTCATGGCACTCAGCGGGTTTTGCATGCATCAGTCCAAAAGAAGTTAAATAAAAAGCGCCCATCCATTAAAAAAAAGTGTCTCACACGGCTCCGGGGGATGAACAAAGGTCTGCTGTAGCGAATCGATGCATTTTTGTACGAAAAATAACCATATTTAAAACGTAATAATTTAATCTAGCTTGCGCTCACTGTTGTACACTAGAAGCAGTTCCGGGAGCATGACATATGAGTTCAGCGCTGCGCATGCATAGTCAGAAGTGACGAACGCGGAAGTGCAGGGGAGAGATCAAAACAAAACAATGGTCACTAATTAGAAGTACAAAACGAGGATTTGTAAAGAAGAATGTCGGAGGATTTCGATATAAGCCAAGAGGAGACTGGTTTTCCTTTGCTAAAGTAAGGAAACATTGCTTCCTTTGCTCCTGTTAACAAACATTGGTTTTCACGAGACTCACCGGTGCATGCGCAACGCTGA
>NW_015662161.1:43006-57631 GCF_001515625.1 Sinocyclocheilus rhinocerous
ACTCTGTTCCCCTTTTGTTAACTGTCTTGATATTTACTTTGAAAGCTGAAGCTGCGATTATGGTAAGAGGCTTTACATTTCCGACGAGTGCTTGCGGTGTTTGGCCAATCACAATGCATTGGGTCAGCTGGCCAATCAGAGCAGACTGCTCTTGTCGGAAGGAGGGACTTTGTAGAAAACGAAGCGTTTGAGAGAGGCGGGGCATAGAGGACCTACAATAATGTACAGTATTTGAAAAATAATGTGTTTTTTGAACATTAAAGCATGTCAACATATTCTGTTACACCAAATACACAAAATAATGATCTTTAAAAAAGCATCATATGACCCCTTTAAATGGTAGATGTGTTTATTTAAAGCAACTTGCAGTATATATTACCGTACGGTTGTTAAGATTTTTTTTATGTTTTTGAAAAGTCTTTTATGCTCACCAAGTTTGCATTTATTTGATAAAAAAAGCATATTAAAATAAAGAAATAATGTTGTAAAATATTGCAAAATATTATTACAATTTAAAATAACTTTTCTATTTTGATATTTTTAAATATTTTTTAAAAATATAAGCTATTCCTTGTGATGCAAAGCTGAATTTTAAGCATCATTACTCGGTGTCACATGATCCTTCAGAAATCATTCTAATGTGCTAATTTACTTAAAAATATGTCTTATTGTTATCAATGTTGTGCTAACAGTTGTACTACTTAGTATTTTTGTGGACACCATGGTACATTTCTTCAGGATTCTTTGATGAATAGAAAGTTCAAAAGAACAGCATTTATTTGAAATGAAAATCTTTTGTGACTTTACTGTCACTTTTAAATAATTCATCCTCGCTGAATAAAAGTATTAATTTCTTTTAGAAAAAAATCATCCTGACCCAAAACCTTTGAATAGTAGTACACTTATAATGGATAATCCTGCAGAACCGTTATCTAGTATGTTACTTACCCATCTCTTCTCGTTGTCGCTCTGAGAATCACTGAACTTTCTTTGGAAAGCCAATGTCTTTTTCCACATGACAATCTGATCTGATGTAATATTTCCTCTAGAGTCCATTAGGAATTCCAAGATGCTTTTACATCATCATTCACAGAGGCACAACAGCATTTAGTTTGGGAAATCATTTCTTGTGGATGATTGGGTTGAAACTATTTTTCACAAGCACCTTAGGAAGGAACATCTTTTTTTTTTCCTGGAACATAAAATAATATATTTTGTCCATACAGTGGAAGTCAATGGTCACCAAAACTGTTTGGTTACCAACATTCTTCAAAATACTTTTGTGTTCTGCAAAAGAAAAAATCAAACCGCTTTGGAATGACATGAGGGCGAGTAACTGATGACAGAATTTTCATTTTTGTGCAAACTGTGTCTTTAAAACTTGCAGTATCATTATTTTGTATTCTCTGCTTAGGCACAAGACAAGAGGAAAGCCCTTGAGGAGACCAAAGCCTACACCACCCAGTCCCTGGCAAGCGTGGCCTATCAGATCAATGCCTTAGCCAACAATGTGCTGCAGCTGTTGGATATTCAGGCTTCACAGCTGCGCAGGATGGAGTCCTCCATCAACCACATCTCTCAGGTCAGCCCTGGGCACCACAACACCAACAAAACACAACCAGGTGTTCCTTCCTTACCCAGCATTCATTAGAGATTAAAAAAAAAGACCAGTTATCTTCTGACTACTTTTAACACAGTGAAAAATGTAGAATCAGGGTTTAAGCTGAATTTTTTCTTTCATTGTTATAAATCCAGAACTTAAAGGCACAATATGTAAGTTTTTGCCGCTAGAGGTCGCATTTTCAAAACAATAACAAAGGCGAAGCTTGATGACGCTATGAAGGAGAGTGGAACGATGGCAGATGTTGTTGTCACCATCCAGAGATGTATGGAATTCACGAATCATGATCACGGATGAGGTAATGAATTATTTTTTTAATTACCTGTATGTACCTTCCACAGTTATTCAAACAGCGAATAAATTATGCCGAGAAAGCGAGCAAACAACATTTACAGGTTTAATGAATATTATGACTGACTTCAGTCTAGCGCGAGTTTAAGCACTCTCAAAAAACTCCCCTTATAAGCAGTAAAGCTGACTATACACGGTTTGATGAATGAATCTCTTACTTACATCATACGTACATCTGCACTTTGTTGTTTATGATGAGAGAATTTGCGTGGCAGCAGAGTTCAGTCAGCGAGCGCGTGCAGTGAACAAAAAACTCATTTGGTCAGGGTTGCCAGGTTTTCACAAGAAAACCTGCCCAATCGCTACTCAAAACTAGCCCAATCGTGTTTTGAGGGGGTCCCCAGTTAAAAATTGTGTTCTGGGGGATAAAATACACTTTTTTTGGCGGGGTTCCCCTGCTAAAATTCGCATTCCAGGTGATAAATATCATGTTATTGGAGTCGCTTCAACCCGCGGACATGAAAAACAACCGCGGCAACAGTGTTAAAGTAGCCTAATTCCTGCGGACTTGGCAACACTGCATCTGGTTATGATGACTCATCTGAATGCCTCTGATTGGCCATTGCATTCATAAACTCAACAGACTCGTGGGTGATTGGTTATAATGCGTAACACTTTTAAAGCGCGGAAAAAGAAACATTGAGCAAATCTAAATTGAATGCAGCAGTCAACACTTTTAATTTCATTTTTATTTTATTCGCGACAGCCGTAATGGATTTAGTTTAACTGTACAGCAGCATTTTTCATTTTTTTTAGTTTCTATAAGCGGAAACCGAGGATAGTGCGGATATTACATCATTGATAGGCGACAATGACCAGGGACGAGTCATTATTTAAAATGGGAATTTCTCTGGATTTACAAATCCTTGGGAACTTTTGGGATAACGTAAGTACACAACTGCATGAAATATATCACACTGTGCAAGTGGTTTTTGGATATTAAATCTTACATATTGTGCTTTTAAAACAAAGAGACAAAAATATCACCTACAATGTTTTTTACCAATATACTGGATTGAACATGATTCTCCAATTTTACACACTGTTTATCGCACACATGCAAAGTTAAAAACTATTATAAAATTCAGTTGGCATTTATTCATTTGTTCGTTCATTCAGTTAAAAATAAAATAAAATTTAAATAAACACAACAGTTGTAAAAAATATTTGACAATAATGTAAATGTTATTATTAAAACCTTCTGGCTGCTCCCTGTTTAAATTGCTTGGAGGTATGTAAATGACCAAAATCCTTTCCATGATATTAGTATTTTTTATTATTTTTTATTTTTACAATGACACAACTAATTTGCGACCACAGTAAAGAACACAATCTTGTTATAGTAATTCTGCCTGAAATCAGAGCTGCTACTAATTGAAATTAAAGCAATACTCTGTATTTATCAACATTAACAGCTTAAATGACTTCTAATTAAATTTGGAAATTCAAATCAGGCTCTTTGCTAACCAACTAATTTTCACTTAAGACAACCATTTGGATCTTTACTAATGCTTTCTGAGAAATATTTACTCTTGCTTACAGCAAAACCTAAAATGAACACAAATTATCGACATAACTTAAAAGCCGCTTTGAAACAATTTTTCAAATTTTCTTTCCTATGACCTGCCATTGAGTCCTTACATTTCGACCCTTGCAATTTTGTCATATTAGCGTGTGAGAGGAGCAATGTTGGGTGTAATTAGTTACTGTAATTTAATTACTTTTCCCTTGAAAAAGTAAAGTAAGGGATTACTTTTACTGTAAGTCGTGATTTGTAAAGAGCAACTCAGACACTTTTAGTCTCCTCTGTACATGCATCACCATTTGAACACAATGTAGGAGTGAATTCTTTCATCCAAAGTGGGAGATGGAGTGTGTTTATTAAGGGTAATAAGAGATCCCGTTCCCTTATCATGTGCTAGAGTAGATTTGCAGAGCCTTAATGGAAACTAGATCTAATGATTTGCCGCCATCTGAAGTTAAAAGGCTCCTTTGAACTAGTTTGCCACCACTTGTCTCTTAGAAGATAGACACAAATGGCAGGCAAATTATGTCAAAAATGGCAAAGTCTCAGATCCCAACATAATGCCAATAACACTTGATCCAGTGAGAAATTGTTTGTTCTAAAATATTGGATTCTGAATCAAAGCTATCTGAATGGTCAGTGAAAATTCAAATTCCTTGTAAGTTCACAAACAAAACAAAGAAAAGTGTGAGAATCTGATTTTATGAGCAGATTAGGAGATCATAAAAGGTATGTAAAATGTATATTTGTTCCAAAATTGTGTTATTACTTGTATAATACCTAATAAACAAACCTTCAAAAATTATATTTATTCTACATTTAAAGTATATCATGTTTTTATGTTCACTAAAGCTGGATTTATTTGATTTAAAAAAAAAACAACAGTGAAAATATTAATATTGTGAAATATTATTACACTTTTTGCCATTACTCCAGTCTTCAGTGTCACATGATCCTTCAGAAATCATTCTAAAATATGCTGATTTGGTGCTCAAGAAGCATTTATTATTATCAGCGTTGAACTGGCAAACAGAAAGTTCAATAGAACTGCATTTATTTAAGATAGATTTTTTTTATAAATCATTATAAATGTGTCTTCTGTCGCTTTTAATTAATTTATTGCGTCCTTGCTGAATAAAAGTAAAAATTTTAAAGTTTAAAAAAAAAAAAAACGTACTGACCGCAACTTTTGAACAGTATATGCAAATTTAAAATGTATCAGTAATTGGACATGAATCCTCTGTTAAATTCAATAGATACTGAATTATTTGAATTACTGTAATTATGTATAATGAGATTCATTAAAGATGTTTAATGTCATTCACTTTATCTGTACCTATCCAAATATATATGTGCAAGAACCTCGCTTTACATAAAAATCGCCTACGAATACTAATGAGGTCACGTTTCATTAGTATTCACACATCATTCATACACAATTTAAGCAGTATATACACGGATATGATATATTTACAATTCAAAATTTCATCCTTGACTTTCACTTAGACTGTGGACATTCATAAAGAAAAAGTTGCTAGACGAGAGATCGGGATCCTCACCACCAACAAAAACACATCTCGGACCCACAAAATCATCGCCCCCGGCAACATGGAGCGGCCCGTGCGCTACATCAGGAAGCCCATAGATTACACCCTGCTGGATGATGTGGGGCACGGTGTTAAAGTAAGTTTGGCATGTTTGATGTTCACTAGACAAGCATCATTCTTACTATTGTTCATACTTAGGTTTAGGGTTTTTGAAGAAATTATAAATCAAAAGTCACATCATGTAGAATTAATGTTGACTAGAACCTTTTTTTTCTCTCTTTCTAATAAACCAAGAAAAAATACAAGACCTCAAGTCAGTACATACTACATATAATAATTTATTTGATGGGGGGGAAAAACTGTTTAAGCGTACAGAAAAAGGTAAAAAAGAATCCAATGTTGGAATAAAATGTGACTAGTTAATATACAATAAAATATAAGAGAACCTGTTATTTCTACCATGTTGCTGTTTTCAAACTCAAACAATGAAAATTCTGTCATCATTTACTCACCCTCAGGTTGTTCCAAACCTGTGAATTTCTTTCTTCTGCTGAACACAAAAGAAGATATATTGAAGAATGTTGACGGTAGCCATCGACTTCAATTGTATTTTTTTCCATGCCATTGAATTTAATGGCTACCATCAATCATATGGTTACCAACATTCTTCAGAATATTTTATTTTGTGTTCAGAGTAAGAAAGAAACTGACACAGGTTTGGAACAACATGAGGGTAAATGATGACAGAATTTTCATTTTTGGGTGCACTATCCCTTTAAGTGTAGTTCAAGCAGTTGGATAATTTTGAAATGACTTTTCCTTGATGAAATGAATAAAAATTATGCACAAACTACACCTGACTGCTTTACAGTATTAACAGTATTCAAAAGTGGATTCAACAAACTGATAAAGAAATTGATCCATCATGATCTACTGTGTGTGTGTGTGTGTGTGTGTGTGTTTGTAGACCCCTCTCGGGTTTCCCTCACTATATTCATGTTATTAAATTATTCATGTCCATCAGTGTCAGCTCTGAGCTGTTATAATGACATTGCTCTCTGGACCCTCTTACCGATGTTATCACATTAGATTGGCGCTATCTGAACTGAGATGTAATTAAGAAAGATGTCTTTGCCTTTTTACTTTGACCTTTATGTGTCTTTTATGGTTTTTATGGGATGAAGCCATGATTGGTGTGGATGGTGTGTTGTCAACATTATTCACTAGCTGTTCAGCCTTTTCATTCCCTATACATATAATTGAGGCAGATCTTGAGGGCATGTGCCGGCAGCTCACCCCGAGACCTGTTTTAACTGCTTCATTAGTTTGGTGCTGATGTGCGCTGGCCTTTTCCCCCCCGGCGGAGTAAAGGCCCGCAGGCTGCCCTCATACTGGCTCTGTAATTAGGACACTTAACTCATCAAATGATGCTCTCTCTGTGTCCGTCACCTGTGATTGACATGCCCAGAGGACACGCCTCTCTCCTCCGCCATCAGTCACAACTTTGTTTCCATTATCATAATCGGTGGATGTCGGATTGATACCAAAATTTCAAAATTCAATAACAGTACTAGTAAAATTTTAGTTATCAATCTCAATGTGACCACAGCAAAATGTAATATGTTACTGAACATACTAGTATTTTTTGCAACAAGGTGTTTAAATTAAAATGTGTAATTATTTAAAATTCTTACCTAATAAAAAGGTAATAACAAAGTAAGGACTGTTTATATATACCATGGTACTGAATGAACTACCTCATAAATAAATAAATAAATGTATGTATGTATCGATGCATGGATAGACAGAACAGAGATAGAACACACATAATATACATGTGTGTATATATATATATATATATAGAGAGAGAGAGAGAGAAATTTTTTTTTTTTCACAATATTACTTATTATTATTATTATTTACACAATATTACTTTACTGCATTTGGCGAACATAAGAGACTTCTTTCAAAAACTTTTCTCTCTCTCTCTCTCTCTCTCTCTCTATATATATATATATATACACACATGTATATTATGTGTGTTCTATCTCTGTTCTGTCTATCCATACATCGATACATACATTTATTTATTTATGAGGTAGTTCATTCAGTACCATGGTATATATAAACAGTCCTTACTTAGTTATTACCTTTTTATTAGGTAAGAATTTTAAATAATTACACATTTTAATTTAAACACCTTGTTGCAAAAAATACTAGTATGTTCATGAATCATGGTTTAGTAATGTGTTCATTTGGGCATGACAAAGCTTACCAACCCCAAGCTTTTAAATGTTAGTATATACTTCAGTCATAAATGTCAGATTTTTATCCATTAAATATATATTTTTTACATATTCGTATTTGACGCAGAAGCAATTACCAAATACTGTTAAGCATTATATCATATTTATTAATGACTTACTAAAAAAAGGTATTATACATTGTTAGCAACATGTTTGAGGAGTATGGGAGTGTAAAATTACATTTTTCCATAATGTTATGGCATATTAACTCATATTAGCTTAGCTAGATTGTTGTGGACCAAATACCAACAATTCTGCGAAATACGTATTTGAGGCAGTTTCCTTTGAACGATGGTTAACATATTTGCTCTGCAGCTATGATTATAGGTTTTTAGCTTTTAAAATGATCTGTAATATGTTAAATTAAATCCACATGTGAGTGTGACAAAAAAGCATGCCATTGTCACATCGCGTTATAATAAAGAACATTAGGGATAATTAGAAATAGTGTAAGCTAGAAAAGACATTTGATTGGATTCATAATTCTGCTTTCTGTTGTAAATGAACCTGATTAGATGGTAATTATGACTGACGTTTATGCGATTATCATTCTATGCAGCTTTGACTTTCTGCTCTGTCTTGATTCCTATCAGTCAAATTAGATCAGTGTTAGGGTTAGGATGATTAAAAAGTGATTAAATAACACGATTTATCTTCTCTCTTCCTTAATGCTTTCACTTAGTGGCTTAAAGCAAAGGTAAGTACAGCCTTACACAACCCACAATGCATTCTGGCTCCTACATCACTACCACTGGTTCTTTATTTCCAAACATCAAACTTTTTTTGTACAGTGTTGTTGTGTAATGAACATTATAGTGCATCTTCATAATTCAATATGAGAAGACTTTTTTCATTTATTTGTGAAAAACTGGTACCATTATAGGAGTGTAATGGCTTAGTAAAATTCAGTCTGCATACAACACATCATAAAACCATCATATTTTACGGTTTTGTTCAGTATAAATATTACTTTGTAGTTTACGTCATGCTGTATGTTTGCAACTGATTAGCATTTAGAATAAACAGATATTGTCATGACTGTAAAGGTTGTCATCATGTTGTGTTCCCTGTCAAATGTCTTTCAGCAAGGGAATAACCAGCCAGCTCGGGGAGGTGGAGGAACATTATCCAGGACTAACCCACCCACACAGAAGCCCCCAAGCCCACCCATGGCAGGGAGAGGTACCCTGGGGTAAGTCACTATATTACACTTTTCATGTGTCAGTGCTGTTTTTGTGTACCTCCATTATTAGAATGTTATCAAATATGCTGTCTCATGTGATTTTGTTATTTGTACTGTCACAATTCTTGTGTTATTAGGAATCTGGCATCTGAACATCATCATTTTTTCTATGTAGTTTCTACTGTAACAAATGTGTGGTTTTTTTTTTTTTTCAGACGAAACACACCGTATAAGACGCTGGAGCCAGTCAAACCTCCTGTGGTGCCTAATGACTACATGACCAGTCCGGCTCGCCTGGGCAGCCAGAACAGCCCAGGACGCACTGCCTCGCTCAATCAGAGACCCCGAACGCACAGGTACAGCTCACACATGCACAACACATTCACAAGACAACACAGGCCTTCTGATGGGACACTGTGCTGGGCATACTGGAATGTACACTACTGTTCAAAAAGTTGAAAAGAAATTAATGTTTTTATTCAGCCAGGATGCATTAAATTGATCTAAAGTGACAGTAAATAGTTTTATAAGACTTTTTAATAAAAGATTTATGTTTTCTGTTCATCATAGACTCTTAAAAATGTAATGTGGTTTCCTTAAAATATTAAGCAGCACAACTGTTTAACATTGATAAAAGTAAGAAATGTTTCCTAGATTAATTTCATGTGAAACTGAAGCCTGGAGTAACAGCTGCTGAAAATTCGCATCACAGGAATAGATTACATAAAAAAAAAAAAAAAAAGATTCTTTTTTTAAATTGTTAGAATATTTCACAATATTACTGTATTTTTGATCAAATAAAAATTAAAAATCTCACTAACTCCAAACTTTTAAATGGTAGTGTATGTTATTTATTTAGACTTTCACGAGAGCTAGAATATAAAAACACCATCAGAAAAGCCAAACATCAGATATTTTTTAAAGCTTGCAGTTACAGTTACAAGAAATAGTCTCAATTTTGAGATATAAAGTCACGATTAGGAGAAATAAAGGCCCAGAAATGAGCTTCTGTGTGTTTCTAACCTTTAAAAAAGATTTATGTTGGTGCAACTTTGGAACATCCTTAAACTCTCATAATCTCCATCTTTATTTCCTTTTCCTTTCTCAAAACACTGATGTGTCAGTGAAGTTATGCCATTCACTTACCCTTATTTATTGGTCATTTTTTAAGTTCTATGGTGCTGTAGTATAAATCTGGAGGTCTTCTTCTCTTTGCTCATAAACTTGATTCACTTCTGTCATTGCTTTCCCAGCAGGCTTGTTATACTCACTGAGGAAAACTGAAGGTGAATAAGGTTGAAAATAACAGTAACCTTTGGTTTATCACATTTATTCTCCAGGTTCAAGTTATAAAAGGTTTTGATAGTGCCATAAATTACTTTATTGATGGGCTGAGAAATGGATGCCACTTTGTGAATTTATGACAATGCATGCTTGTTGGTTTAATAGCTCTCTGTAACTCTATTGTCTTTCTTTGTCTCAGTGGCAGTAGTGGGGGCAGCGGCGGGCGAGAGAACAGCAGTAATAGTATGGGAATCCCTCTGGCTGTGCCAACACCCTCACCTCCCAGTATGGCACCAGGTGACAGCTAACATTTTTCACAGTGGCCATTAGCGCTGGGCGATGAACAACATCATATCAAGATGATCAAATTTATGTCGATAACATTGATAATCAATATGGAAAAAAATATTGTGATAATATTTTTGGGCATATCGCCCAGCCCAAGTCATTATTATCTGTAGCCTCAGGCAAACGATCCAGAGTGATGTCTGGTTCGGGCGAAATGAATGTTTTTTTTTTTCTCTTGGTTTATGTAAAAAGGTGAGTTGATTAGGAGTAGTTTATTAACTTTATATGCTTTACACATGGTAAAACACCTATGTTTCACATCATTATATGGTACTTTATTAATATAATTGCGGATGTCATTTTTTGATTTCGTAAACAAACTGGTTAATCAGTTATTAGAACCTTTATTCATTGAAACGAACTGTCTGAAAGAACCAGTTCACTGAAAAGAATCAGATTTCCCTGTTTGGTTGAGGCTCTGGATTGCAGCTAATAATGTTGTAAATAATGTTCAGATTCTTGCACAGACCAATCGTTTCGCTTCATAAGACCTCAATATATCATCAGGAGCCACGGGTATTAATTTTGACTCTCAAAAATGACAGTAGCCATTGACTTGAATTTTATGAATCACAAAGAACCTTCTTTACTGTTCTACTGAAAAAAAAAGTCACCTACATCTTGAATGGCCTGAGGATGAGTAAATTAACAGCACATGTTTGTTTTTGGGTGAACTATATCTTTAATTTGCACTGAATGCCATTGCATTAGATAACAAATATCAAGCTCAAATGTGTAATTTCTTAGCCACTAGCAGCACCAATCACTTCTCTGTAATAAAAGAGGTTACTAGCAGACCTAGTAACCGATGATCTGCCTGCTTTTCTGCTTTTCATCTCTTCGTGTCACAATAACACACAACGGCTTTTACCTTCTGTCTGTTTATCTGCCTGTGTGTAACTCTTTGGGCTTGTTTTTGCCTGTTATCATCTGTCTGTCTGGCTGAATGTGTGTATCTGCGCTCCGTGTGACTCCAGTGTCTGTCGCTCCACCACCTCCTCCCTTGGCGCAGCTGACGCCCCAGATTCCTCTCACTGGCTTTGTGGCCAGAGTTCAGGAGAACAGTGAGTAATGCACACAGAAGCATAGTGCATAGACCGTCACATATGGTCTCCGTTCACCTACCTGCAGCCTGCACTGTCGGAATTATTCTCCGAACCTGAAATTTTACATTTAATATTTCTATTTATTAAAATATAGATATTTTGAATAGATAGAATTTAAACCGTAATAAAATATAATATAGTTTTTTATTGGTGTGTTCTAAGGTAAACATCATTATTTCTATTGCTCATCTGTAGGGTCAATGACAGTCTATTGATTTAATTTATTCAAAACAAAATTCATACATACATGATTAACATGTTTTTAATTTCTAAATTAATTTTAATATTTTTGGGGGGCATAAAGTTCAAATTTTCAGCGTCCTGATATCATAATTAAGAAAAAGTAATTTGAAAAAATTAAATTTTTATGTGTTATTGGCATCTCTTTTTATTATTTCTTAGAAAGAATGTAACAAAAAATTGATCCGTTGAGGAATTATAGTATACACATGTGAAACTGTTTCGTTACAATATTTAAAAAACATTAAAAAAGTGTTTTCTTAACATGTTCTTGTACCCGGGAATTATTTGATTGCTTTACTTTAAATGTAATGCGTACTGTGCCACCTTCAATATTAAGAGAAGCATTTCTAAATGTAGGATTCTGACATTAAAACTGAATTATGTCATAGTGAGGGTTTCCCCTCTTCTTTGTCCTCCAGTAACAGACAGCCCGTCTCCACCCCCTCCTCCGCTACCTGAGGACACGCCTTTGTTTGAGGAAGCAGCTCCGCCTCCTCCACCTCCACCTGTGGATTATGATGAAGAAGACGCAGCTCTGGTGCAATACAATGACCCCTATGCTGATGGAGACCCTCACTGGGCCCCAAAATCCTACTTAGAGAAGGGTAAGAAAGCGCCCTCTGCCTTTGAGCTGACATTTTCTCCCTCTACAATGAAGGACCTTCATAGATGGATGGATAGATAGACAGATAGATAAATAACCCACGTCATACTAACCGTGTCTGCTCCGTTTCAGTGGTGGCCATCTATGACTACGCAAAGGACAAAGATGATGAGCTGTCCTTCATGGAGGGCGCCATCATCTACATCATCAAGAAAAATGATGACGGCTGGTTCGAGGGCGTGAGTAATGGTGTGACCGGACTGTTTCCTGGCAACTACGTCGAGTCCATCATGCACTACGCTGACTAATGCTAAATCCCAGAGACGGCGTGCAATGCAGCCAATCAGTTACAAACATTGCAAAGTGCATTAGGATATGACTGAATGTTTGTTTTCGTCCAATCGCCAATGTATCCAAGCATCTGCAGTGCTCAAGGTTTGAGGAGACAGAAGAATATGAAAAGAAACAAGTCTCGCTGCTTTCTGCTTAGGTTGCCTCATATATTTTGTACATATATTACAGTGAGACGTTGCCTGTAGGCTGTTGCTAGTGTTTGTTTTTGTGCGTGTTTTGTCATCGTATAGAGACCCGTATTTGCCAAGTGTCCGCTAGGGCTAGTTATTTTTGATTTTCTTGTTTTTTTATCTAAACTGTCAAGCTCTTCCTTTACGTGAGGAAGAAATGTTTGAATGTCATTTCTGGAATATTATAATGCCTGGTAAATAATTAGGCGACAATATAAAAATGACAATTACGTCTTTACCTACGTTTCGCCTTCAGGTTTTGCTAATGTTTTGGCTAATCATTTTACCTCATGACTGTAAGGTGAGGGAAAAGACCGATGCAGTAATGTGCAGAGATTCTCCTGCATATCAGACTAAACTTCATAAACCTGTCAAAAATATGACCACACTATATATATATATATATCACCCCAAAATAGACAAAAGAAATGATCATTACGAATTATATTTTGCTCATAGACAATGATGCCTATTTTTTTGCATTATGGCATTATTTTCGTGACAATTAAGCACATTTTCCCCAAAATTCTTACTATAATGCAAAAAAAAAAAAAAACTCATTCTCATTGCTGTAATATCTTTCTTGTACTGCCATTTAATTTATGCTGATTTAAGTATGAATAAAAAATGTATTACAGTAATGATAATCAATAATGGGAATTAAAAAAAAAAAAAAAAGTTACGTCTATATATATATATATATCACCCCAAAATAGACAAAAGAAATGATCATTACGAATTATATTTTGCTCATAGACAATGATGCCTATTTTTTTGCATTATGGCATTATTTTCGTGACAATTAAGCACATTTTCCCCAAAATTCTTACTATAATGCAAAAAAAAATAAAAATCTCATTCTCATTGCTGTAATATCTTTCTTGTACTGCCATTTAATTTATGCTGATTTAAGTATGAATAAAAAATGTATTACAGTAATGATAATCAATAATGGGAATTAAAAAAAAAAAAAAAAGTTACGTGCAAAAATTCTTGATGGTCCTACAGGCATCGTTTCCTTTATGCAAAACAATTCTTTTTCTTTTGTGACCTAGACATGTTTTCATGAGATTCACCCATATACTATGAGTATAAACTGTGCCAAGCTGGTCTTTGATGGTGTTTTTGTTGAAACTGCTGAAGTTTTGTGAACTTTATTATGTTGCACTGAGCGGGCGACACTGGCTCACTAGCGGAACCAGTCTCTAGCATTGCCCACAGATTCGAGTTTGTTACATAAAGTAGCAGAAATTAGTTTCTGTGATTGTATATTTCATGTAGGGGGACCATGCAAAGCTGAATTTGTCTTTCTGTTTTGGCCAGTTCAGAAGTTTTGCTGAATTTAGGTTTAATGAAAAAAAAAAATCAAGTTTAGTGTATAGTACTGATGAATGTGAGCTCATAACTGTTAGCATGGCACAAACATCGAAGATGATTCTGGTTTCTGGTTTTTAGAAGCGTCTTAAACTGCTGTTGAAGGCGAGCAGTGTTTTAATTTATTTAATCCAATGAAATATCTGTGAGAATGTAACTCACATAGAGCTGTCTGAACAATGACCAATGACTAATGTTAAGCATTGCAAGGCCTTGTAATATGATGTGCAAGTGATCTGTAATTTAAATGTTCCTTTGCAGATTATCTGCAAATAATATAATCTCTATTATCGTTTTGTATATATAATCTGTTTTTCTTTTTATGTACAGTCTCTTTTTATAATAAAGCACTCTCCTGTGCAACATACTGTTTTAGATATGCTAGATGACAAAAGGAAGAATTTGATTTTAATTGATTTTTAATTCAGCGCAACATAAAAATAGCACATTTTTAAAGGGGTGGTTCACTGGGGTTTTTCTAGGCTTGATTGTGTTTAAACAACTACATGTTAATATCGTTTATCAGTTTGAGCCAGGTTGAGAAGCAGAGGATATTATTGAAGAGGATCGTGCAGAACCTGTGCAAGCACGGCTTTTAATGGTAGGCCT
>NW_015662161.1:59947-84093 GCF_001515625.1 Sinocyclocheilus rhinocerous
GAACATTGATTTTGAAACTTGTGAATCCATTAGAATCGTTAGAAGACAGAATCGCGATTCATATATAGAATTATAGAAATCGATTTTTACGTGCACCTCTAGTTTTCTCTTCCTCTTCTCTAAAGCAGTGCAGCATGGCCCCGCCCCCTTTGTTGCATGTTCCCGAGGGCGGGGTTTATCAGGGTTTGTGATGTCAGGAACCCGGGAAGTAACTCGTTGTAGTCCCTACCAGCCGTTTTTGTAGGCATTAAACTGCCAGAATTTTAAAAGACGATATCTCCGTTTGCATTGAACTTTCAGCGCTGCAACTTTGCAGATATTGTTTATGCTCAAACAGCAACATTACACACTAACTAACATTCAAAAAGTGAAATCGCAATCAACCACCCCTTTAAGCAACGGTACCTGGCAAGATTTAGTCAGTAGTCACTGTCATGTGAATTTACAATACAAATATAAATCTAATGTGACTTTCTACTACACCAACTCGGGGGGGAAATTCTCGTTCCCGAATACCCCAAAGTATACTGACGGTGTCCCGTCAAGAATCTACTAAAGCAAGAAGCCGTGGTTTACAGTGAATTTATAACAGCTAAGGGGCGTTGTTAGGCACGAGTTATTCCATAAAACGGTTATTCCATATACGTAGTAAGGTTTCACAGAATAAAACAGAGCAAATAAAGTGTAATGATATACATAAAAACAGTATTTTTCCACCAAACAATGTAGTACCTCAGAAACAGTTGTGGTTCCAACAAAGTGGTTGCCGAGCAACACACAGAAGTAAACAAAGGTGTAGCTTCTAACGCAGCTCAACCTGCCAAATTATTACCCCTCTCGTTGAAATTGCTATCTGATTGCCTAATCCTAACCCCTCCCCCAAACCTAACCCTAAACCTACCAATACTAGGGGGGTAATAATCTGGCCGGGGTCAGAATTGGGCACAACACCGGAACTATCCGTTTTATAATATCACTTTCCAATGAGTGCTGGGCAGGTTACTTACAAATTATAGTCAGTTACTGATTACAAATTACTTGATGAAATTGTAGTGTAATGTAATCTATTGGATTACACATGTTGGGTAATGTGTTCTATGTTTTTATTACTTTTAGATTACTTTTGCCCTAGCTCAACATTATTGATAACATTATTTGTTATCAACTCCATGAAGTGTATTAAACCTTACATTATGCCAGGCTTTCTCAAACGAGTTTGTAAATAAGCTGCAGGGGGTTTATTAGTTGATAAAGAGCAGATTAATTATTTAAATCATAAAAATGCCTAATTTGACTAATTAGCTCATTTGAAAATAATAATCAAAATAAACACTTAAAAACAGTAATACTTTATTTGTTTTTCTGCATGTCAATGTGATTCACTCGCGCTTTGAGTGCCCAGAAAAGCGCTATATAAATGTAAGAAATTATTATTATTATTATTTAAAAAGTTATGCGTTCTGTTTGGTATGGATGTGTGGATTACACTAATAAATTGAGAATTTGTGCATTTTGATTTGTGTGTAAAAAAAACGAAAAGCCCTCCAAGACATAATAAATTGGTGACGATAATAAAAAAAAAAAACAATAATAATCAAATAAAATAATAATCAAAATGTGCTCATCAGACGTTGATTAGATTTGCATTGTTGAGGAATAAAGTGTACCTCCACATGTTTTTTTTTTTTTTAGATCCTTTGCAGTCGATAGGAAACCTATTGATAGGGCAAACAAATACCAAATGTGACCCTGGAGCACAAAAGCAGTCATAAGTAGCACGGGTATATTTGTAGCAATAGCCAACAATACATTGTATGGGTCAAAATTATCGATTTTTCGTTTATGCCAAAAATCATTAGGATATTAAGTCAAGATCATGTTCCATGAAGATATTTTGTAAATTCCTCACCGTAAATATATTAAAACTTGATTTTTGATTAGTAATATGCATTGCTAAGAACTTCAGATTTTTTTGCACCCTCAAAAAATAAATCAATTTTGGAAAAATTGACCCTTATGACTGGTTTTGTGGTCCAGGATCACACATGAATAATTTCCTGCCATTGTGTGAATGATGTGTAATGTGTTTTGTAAAAAGTAAATGTAATCTGATTATGAGCATTTTAACATGTAATATAATCTAATTACAAGTGCTTCATTTTTGAAATCTGATTACGTAATCCAGATTACAAGAAATCAGTTACTACCAGCACTGCCAGTGAGCACCAGGTCTTTAGCATCTGTACACTTGTTTCAGCTAAGTGTAAAATCTTTAGTACTTCTTTTTCCAAAGCTACAGCATAAAAGACAAAGAAAAATCAGAAACTAATAAACTCATTAAAACTAATAAAGGAATTCACAAAAATTCCATCTGGCTAAAAACACTTTCTTTGCCACTATTTTAAAGAAAACATTTCATTCTCCATCAAAGATTCCCACCACAGAATCTGTTCATCTCTAAATGGACAGCAGAGGGTGATGTGGGTCTGAAAAAGAAAGTCCATTTCTATAACCTCACTTTAATGATTCCCAACCTCGGGTACCAGTAGAGTTTTCCCCCCTATAAAGCAGAAATACTTTAAAATGGTCAGTTTTAGTGTTTTTTTCTTTTTCTAATAAGTCCAATGACATTTTTTATGAAGTAAAATTTACATCTCAAATCTTCATTTTGTCAATGACACTAGAAGTGGATATATACAGTATGTGCACAAACATAAACATGCACTGGACTGTACAGGCAGCTTCCTTATCCACCTTTTTCTTCAACGCGGAAGCAAGCCTATGGGTGAGACTTCCGGTTCATTAGCCGCTATAGGTAAATAACGAGGAGAATAACAACGTGCAGTAAACGGTAAAACTGTTTGCACTACAAACCAGTGTGTTCATTATTAAGATAATACATTAAAATAACACGATAAGACACACCAACTTTCAATATCAAGCAGCAAAACGAACTGTTTTCGAACTGTTGGAGTGGACGCAGATGAGACCGGAAGTCAGACGCATAGAATTTACAAATGGCCGCGCCCATTTTTACGATAAGAAAAAGGTGGATATATGATTCAGAAAGAGACTTAATTGAGTTCATGATAGCTTGTGTTCCTAAGTTGTAGTTTTATGAGCAAAACCTCATGTGCAAGCTTAAGGCTTGGCTGAATTTCTAATAAAAACAGTTTTATAGCTGGGAGGGATCTTACTCTGATGTACACGGAAAGGAAGCTTTATAATGTGGAATTTATTTTGATGAATCATTAGGACATTGTTTTCATCAGTGTTCAACGAAGAGCCTGCCAACTGCATTTACAAGAATAAACATTTTCTAATATAAAACAGCCTAAGGTTTTGTAAAAAAAAAAAAAAAAAGTAATTTGAGACATTAAACAAACACAAAATATCAAAGTAAAATATATAATTTAGCAGAGTGAGTTTTAGGGAACAGAATACTTTGTATTGCAAGGCACAATTTGTAAGTTACCTTGCATACCTCAGCATACAGCAGTGCAATTTTGTATTTTATCATAGTTGATACAGGCAACTAAATTAGAATCAAGAAATGTGAAACAAACCTCAGTACAATAAACTGAAACTGCACTGGAATGTTCAATTAAATCATTTTCTCAAAAATAAGTCTGTAAAATATAATGTTTTATTTACCATGCAGTCATGCAAAGAACACAATCAGTATAAAAAAAAGAATATATTGACTGCAAATGCAAGGGAAAAACATCCCATTTTAGTCCATTAGGCTTTAATTAGTACTTTGAAGAGAGAGGACAACATCTATTGTTACCATATGAAAGTGAAAACAGTGGATGTAAACAGCCAGGTCTGGTTTCTCCTGTGTTGCCAAGAGCTCAGCAGCCACATCTGTTTGTTCTAGTGGGGAATCTTCAGGATCCTGGGTTGAGGTGTTTTAGAGCCTCTGTTGGCCACATGCTCTGGGAATAAAATGCATGCACTATTACAGAGAAATTATGAAAAGTAATATAAAATACAATCATTTAATGCAGTGGTTCCCAACCCTGGTCCTGGAGGCACCCCAAATTGCATGTTTTGCATGTCTCCTTAATCAAACACACCTGATTCAGATCATCAGCTCATTAGTAGAGACTCCAAGACCTGAAATTGGTGTCAGAGAAAGGAGACATGCAAAATGTGCAGTGTTGGGGTGCCTTCAGGACCAGGGTTGGGAACCACTGATTTAAATGACCAAACAGGGGCCTTTATAGCTTTAAAAAAGTACAAATAAAAATGCAAATTAGTACAAATATTATTATATCACAAAGTTCTGTCATTATATTCAGTATTTAGTGTGCTTGTGTAGGTCTATATGTATTGCATCTGGCAAATCAAACAGTAGCGGTTACATGAAAGGACATAATAAAGATGTCATTCATTCATACACGATTACACATCAGTTGCATTTAAGAGGTGTGCATGACTAGACGTGAATGTGTAGGAGCTGCTTCTGGTGGTTGTCAGAAGTAACACCAGAAGCTTTAAATGATCCCACAGCAGGTTATGGCTGGCAGATGAAAACAAACACATGTCAGTTGTAATTAAAGATGTCGGTTGTAATTACAGATGCTTAAGCATACAATTAACCCTGTACTAGCACGTGAAAGAGCTCAAATGATGATTTATCCCCATTGATGTATTTGGGAACACTGTTAAATATATATCATTTACATATTCGTAAGAAACATATAATTGGGGAGATACATTTCAGAGAAGGAAAAAAAAAACAGTTGCTGGTAGCCATTGACTTCCATAGCATTTTTTTCAATACTATGGAAGTCAATGGGGACCAGCAACTGTTTGGTTACCAACATTCATCAAAATATCTTATTTTGCGTTCAACAGAAGAAAGAAACTGGAACAACGTGAGGGTGAGCAAATGATGACAGAATATTCATTTTTTGGGTGAGCTATCACTGTATTGTGAAACAAATACAACAATAACAATAAATAATAATAATTGATGAGAATGGTGATGATTGAATTCCCCTTTGAATTTTGATGCCTATTTGTGTCCATCAAACACCATGAGAAATCTATATTCTCTACATTTACCTGTCTAATATGGAGCAGATTTTAAAACTATTCTCTGGATTACAAGAGACCCAAGCTTAAGTGTCTTTAGGATTTTTCTATTCTACGCAGTGCACAAGCTGCAATGGAAACTCAGAGGTTTTTATTTCTCATCTGTCTGATGATGTGTGGAGGAGACACTGAAAGTGCACCTGAAATCTGCACAGGAGCGCACTGCCAAAGGTCTCCATCCAGATCACCTGATCACCAGAGCAGATATTCAATTTATGCTCCAAGACGCCCATCGGTTCCCTACACGGTAATACATCCGCAGCACAGTAGGACTGGCAGTCCGAAAGTAAACCCAAGGACCATCACGGCTGAGGTGTTTAACCCACAGGGATGCACGGGAAGAGGTTGTCATGGCTCGCCGAACTTCCACCACAGGTTTCAGAGCACATGTTCCCTTCCAGACAGACAATATAACCACTTTAGTAGTTTAAAATGTTTGTTTTATTCACATTTTTGCTTTCACGGGTGGGAAACAGTTGTCGGAACTAACCATGTGGACAATGTGTTTGGCTCCACTCTGATTCATTCTCTGGATTACAAGAGACCCAAGCTTAAGTGTCTTTAGGATTTTTCTATTCTACGCAGTGCACAAGCTGCAATGGAAACTCAGAGGTTTTGGATTGTTGCCTGCTCCCTCAGGCAGTTTGTAGAAGCATGTCAGTTTCATGACAATATTAAAGTGTGCATGTTATCAGTAATTTATTGTGACTCAAATCTAAAGCAGCATTTCAACAAAAAAGTCATGCTTTTCTTGAAATTTTGACCAGGCACAAATGAGGTCCATTCTGAAGATGCATTAGTGTTGCATTTGCACTTGGCAAAAGGTCAGGATAAACTGGTGGCCCAGTTGCAAGGGCAGCAAGCTGAAGTTAAGCAACTTCAGAACACGCTGAGAGAACAGCAAAATGCTCTACTAGCCCACCAAAGAGAAATACTGGAGAATTCAGTTAACATGCGACATCAAACCAGGTAAACAGCGATTGTGTGCTTGGTATTATGAGACCAGTCCTGTGTTTCTGTAAAAGAGGTAATAATACACTTGTTAAATTGCAAACCATGTGGTCATGGCCATGCGAAATTTATTAGATGTTGGATTGTTGCCTGCTCCCTCAGGCAGTTTGTAGAAGCATGTCAGTTTCATGACAATATTAAAGTGTGCATGTTATCAGTAATTTATTGTGACTCAAATCTAAAGCAGCATTTCAACAAAAAAGTCATGCTTTTCTTGAAATTTTGACCAGGCACAAATGAGGTCCATTCTGAAGATGCATTAGTGTTGCATTTGCACTTGGCAAAAGGTCAGGATAAACTGGTGGCCCAGTTGCAAGGGCAGCAAGCTGAAGTTAAGCAACTTCAGAACACGCTGAGAGAACAGCAAAATGCTCTACTAGCCCACCAAAGAGAAATACTGGACCAACAACGGATTATGTTTGAAAAGATGGAAGAAGTCAAGACCCAATACAACCTTCTTCTTGACGGGGTCAAACAGTTATCTGTGCAAGGCCCACAGGGCGTCATTGAGAGCCATTTGGATGGTCTCCAGTCCCAGGTTAGGACCTTTTCTCAGGAGGCCTTCGCAATGCATAAGATGAACATGGATGCTAGTGTTACAGATGCTGACAGACCTCTACTTGGCTGTGGATCCTGCCGAGCAGATGAGTACTGCGACTTCAGTGCAGACCGGCCACATTGTGAGAAATGCACTGTTTGCCCTCCGGGATTCTTTCTGGTGGCTCAATGTTCCATTCACGCTGACAGGATTTGCCAGGTACATCTTCTGCTCTATTGATGTAGCAATACGCTGTCATTGAGGTTTATGCAAGTTTAAATAGTGCAAATGAATACACTTGCTGACAAAACTTGTAGTCAAATTATCAGGTAAACATCTTATCAAATACAAGTTAACAACTAAAATTGTCCAACAGGACAGAGACGAATGCCTGGAGATACCAAACTTATGTAAAGAGCGCAACCAGTGCCTCAATACACCAGGTAAGTTGGCTACCAGACTTCCAGACTTGTTTAAAGGGGACATCAGATGCAAAATTTGCATATAAATGTGTCTTAGCATTTTGCGGACACAACTACCCTACAATGATAAAAATCCATTTACTCCTTTTTTATAATCCCCAAAAAACCTAAACCGTTTCAATGATCAATTATCATTTCTGAGCAGCATGACATCATACTGCTCAAGGCCGGCCCAGTTGCAAGGGCAGCAAGCTGAAGTTAAGCAACTTCAGAACACGCTGAGAGAACAGCAAAATGCTCTACTAGCCCACCAAAGAGAAATACTGGACCAGCAACGGATTATGTTTGAAAAGATGGAAGAAGTCAAGACCCAATACAACCTTCTTCTTGACGGGGTCAAACAGTTATTTGTGCAAGGCCCACAGGGCGTCATTGAGAGCCATTTGGATGGTCTCCAGTCCCAGGTTATGACATCATATTGCTCAAGGCCCGCCCATAACTGCTGACGGACTGTCCCGTATTAGCATATTACCAGAGATTGTCTTACTATATGGAGATGAGAGGGTCTGTATTACTTACTGTTGGCGAAAGTGTAACGGTTAACTTGGATCACGTGTGCCTTAATAACCAATCACTTTACGGCCTTGATGTCACTGAATTTCATTGTACGACACTCAATTGCCGTTTACGGATACCATAGGAATGAATGGGAAGTGCCGTAATCTGAATCCCACCTGTCGCAAAAAGTCAGTGACTTCTCTTGTAAAACAGCATTTTTTTTTTTTCGTGGTAAACTCTAAAAATAGTTCAATCCACTTATCTAGTGTAAGATTAGCAGATAGGCTGTCCATTCATTAAATGATAAGTGTTTCCTCTAAAAAGCTGTTTATTCCGCGTAGTGAAGACTCTCCTCCATTGACATCCATTCATAGCTCATTAGCATTTAAAGAGACATGCACCGAAATGGCTCACTGTGAACAGAGCTGTTTTTGACAAGGTAAAAAAGGGTGTTGTTTTACACGACCATTGAGGAATCTTAACCATTTCATCAAGACCCTAAAGAATCATACCAACTTGTGGAAAATGGGAATCTGATGTCCCCTTTAAGATTTACTTTCTAAGAGATTTACTTTCTAAAAGATTTACTTTCTAAGCATAGTGCATTGTTTCAGGGGGATTTCGCTGCTCCGGCATGTCAGAGAGGGAAGCAGCCGCCAGGATGTGTGGGCACTCTTATTTTTACAATTCTGAGATGGAGGAGTGTCAAGCCTGTACAGAATGTGATTCTCAGCCAATGACATCCCCATGTTCAGCCTTGAATGATGCCGTGTGTGCCAACCCCTCCGAAAGCAAACTCTCGCTTTCTTGGTCTGGAAACGTTGACCTAGCAAAGGGTACTGCTTTTCCTGAAATGCAACTTCACATCCGTGGTAACAGTGACGGAAGCCTTCTTTCCTGCACTGATGGTTGGATAGTGCTCCACCAGCATGGGCTTGTTTGGGTTGACCATAACCTTGCTTTAAAACACGGCTGCCGCAGCTTCATTCAAGCGTGTTTAGCTGAGCTGACCCGTGCATTCAAGCCCGGCGTTCACTACAGAGACACATCTATTTCTCTCTCAGCAGCCACCACTGTGGATTCTGGGGATATGCTCACCTTTGAGATCCTTGCACCCGCACAGTGCAATGTGCGCTACTTCGGTGACGACTCTGGGATTAGCATGCTCAGTCTGGTGTGGATCCCTTCAGCCGTGTCCACTGCCTTGTCGGCCTCTGTGTCCAGGAAAGGTCTCCCCTCTGGCGCAGTGCGGAATAAAGCCTTGTTCTTCCATCAGACAAGTCCAGCGGTTCCACAAGTTGCACTAGCTGGAACCAAAGATCACAGAGACTTCATCTTTCGGGAAGCAGGGACGGCAAGTGTGGCTTTAGATCTGCGGCTTATCCACTCATGCAGCCTAATCAAACTCACCTTGCTCCAACAGAGCGGGTCTCAGGGGGTTCAGCCAGCTCCTGTAGCTCAACAGATTGGTGGACACATGCCAGAAGGAAGCGTATGGGCAAGTGTGGGGCTGAGGGTATCGTTCCAGGTGCGTAATGGCACTGTGATCTTCGCTACGGTGGACTGCGTCAGAGGGCGCATCAACCAAATTGCCCATGATGCTGGAAGTAGCATGTCTATCCTCTGGACAGTTGCATAATCCTAGCATGTATCTGCTAGCATGACGTCAACCCTGTTGAAAAAAAAAAACAGCATATGCTGGTTAGGTATGTTTTCATGCATGGTAGCTGGTTTGAGCTGGTTTAAGCTGGCCCTGAGCTGGTTATAAGCTGGTTATGAGCAGGAGCTAGTTGCTTAGTACCAGCTCAAGACCAGCTTAAACTAGCTCAAACCAGCTGCCATGTATCAAAACATATCTAACCAGCATATGCTGCTTTTTTCAACAGGGAAGCTACTTTTAGATTATGTTTTTATTTAGATGCAATTGATTGGGTTTCTTTTGAAAACATTTTCTAAGCTGTCCAACCAATTAGTAGCTTGTTTCAGAGTAAATTTCTGGTTTAAGTAGCATCGTGTCATCAAGTATGCTTTTTAAAAACTTTGCTGAGAAAAAAATTGTGAAAATATTATGAAATAAACATTTATTCTTTTTTTCTTTTTTTGCTATACAAATCTTTGTGTAATAGGTCTTTGTATGGTTTAATGTTGTTAAAATAATTGCATCTACCAGTTTTATTCAGCAGTTTTCCTTTCATTATATTTGCACTTCATAAAACTTCATTATCTAAATGTATTTCATTAATTATTTGCTTTGTTGTCCTCATAAGTGAGGGTATGTCGTACAGCATGTTTTGTATCTTGCTTGTATCTTTGAATAAAACATTCAGTGGTAGCCGTATGTTGTTGTTTTTCATTCAGTTTCCAATAGAAGTTTATAATCAGTCACAAAACTTTGATTTACTGTTATAACCATTTATTACATCTTTGCAGGATTTAGTTTCAAGACTTTTTTCAAATGTCAATCCAGATCCTTGCACAACAAAAGCAGAAAAAGGTAGTAAACATTCTCCAATTGTAGCAGCAGGGATCAAATGCAGGTGTTTGTGGCACAAAGAACCAGATGGCTTTGATTGTGCTCTTTAATATGCAGGTTTTATATAAAACAGAATAAAAGTAGCCCTCTGGCCGTTATATATGTGTGTTGTTATTCTTAAAGCAGAAATTATGACATTTCATTTATTACAGGTAACAGTAACACCAAATCAAACGCATCCTTAATGTTTCATAGCTGAAAGCATATCCTGAAGCTAAACTAGAACTGAAAATAGGTTTATAATCTTAGGAAGCATGTACACAGACTTGCGGTTTTCCAAGACATTTGGTTAATATTAAAAGCTTCTGGGAGCAGGAGATGACGTTGATTTAAAGTTATTCCATAAGGAGAAGAATGTGATAGACTGAACCCTTCAAAGGGCCAACGTGAAACACTGAATTATGGCTACTTTAACAGGGTCAGGTCAGTGCTCACAGACGGCCCTCACCATACAGCCCGCTCTAAAACTTCACACAGATGGAAATCAATCAGTGTTTAAGAAAAGAAATAGATGGTTAATATCTGATTTAACCATTGCTTGTTCGATTGTGCTCTTTAATATGCAGGTTTTATATAAAACAGAATAAAAGTAGCCCTCTGGCCTCCGTTATATATGTGTGTTGTTATTCTTAAAGCAGAAATTATGACATTTCATTTATTACAGGTAACAGTAACACCAAATCAAATGCATCCTTAATGTTTCATAGCTGAAAGCATATCCTGAAGCTAAACTAGAACTGAAAATAGGTTTATAATCTTAGGAAGCATGTACACAGACTTGCGGTTTTCCAAGACATTTGGTTAATATTAAAAGCTTCTGGGAGCAGGAGATGACATTGATTTAAAGTTATTCCATAAGGAGAAGAATGTGATAGACTGAACCCTTCAAAGGGCCAACGTGAAACACTGAATTATGGCTACTTTAACAGGGTCAGGTCAGTGCTCACAGACGGCCCTCACCATACAGCCCGCTCTAAAACTTCACACAGATGGAAATCAATCAGTGTTTAAGAAAAGAAATAGATGGTTAATATCTGATTTAACCATTGCTTGTTCAGATCCCATCGATTTAGAAAATCAGACATGCAAATTTAAATTGATTAGCTTAGCTACGCTAATCTTCATTCCTACCCAATTTTGAATAATGTGTAAAATGTTACTAATATAATGTATAATGTATAATCTAACGCATTACATGCGCTCTGTCAGGACAGCTGACATGAGCCTTGTGGCCTTCTCTGAGTGCAAGGGTTAAACGTCTGGTGAAGTGATGGTACAGGTGTTCAGTGTTAGAGGATGTGATAATACTACTGCTGTGTTGAAGCGTGTATTGACTTGAAGTAAAACATCTGGAAATGTTTAGGCTTCATTGGGGGAGCTTAAAGTGTTGGATTCCTTAGGTTTACTCTAAGGGTTTGGTGAACTGTCCTCAGCCTATAAGTGAGAATAGATTGATCAATTATTCAAATATCATATGATTTTGATGTACCTAGAGTCTTTTAAAGAAATGTTTCATCTAAAAATCTGAAAATTATTTTTTACAAAAGAAGATATTTGGAAAACGTTTCAGTGTTTTGTTTTTTGAAAGTCAGTTGTGATATATGTTATGTGGACTTCAAAATATCTTCTTTCAGAGAAAAGAAAGAAAGTGTGCATTATAAGATATTCTTTATAAAAGTTAAGAGTCAACCACGCCTACCTAAAACGGCTCGTTCTAACACGCCCCCACATGCCTACATCACGATGTGGGAAGATTTGCATAACGCCGCCCAAATGTTCACGCAAAGAAAGAAGGCGTAACTTTTATTCTCGCTGTAGTATTGTTGCCGCCGCCGAGTGCAAGGGTTAAACGTCTGGTGAAGTGATGGTACAGGTGTTCAGTGTTAGAGGATGTGATAATACTACTGCTGTGTTGAAGCGTGTATTGACTTGAAGTAAAACATCTGGAAATGTTTAGGTTTCATTGGGGGAGCTTAAAGTGTTGGATTCCTTAGGTTTACACTAAGGGTTTGGTGAACTGTCCTCAGCCTGTAAGTGAGAATAGATTGATAAATTATTCAAATATCATATGATTTTGATGTACCTAGAGTCTTTTAAAGAAATGTTTCATCTAAAAAAGAAAGAAGGCGCTGTAGTATTGTTGTTGCCGCCGCCGCCATGTCGTGAAGGCGCTGTGTGTTGCGTTGTGAAAGCGAAACTACCAAAAGAGGACACGATTCAAATATATTGTGAAAAAGGAACCTTTAATTAATGTTCATATATCATTTTTACAATTTGTAGTCTTTAATTATTAAAAAAAAAAAATCTGCATATTTGTATATATGTTCACTGGCCCCAATGCAATCTTTTGCAATCCCTTGTCTTCAGGTATATCAAGAAGAAACAAAATGATTATAATTTTTTATTATTATTTTCTAAGTCTCTAAAAAAAGAATCCACAACAGGGGTGTGTTTAATCTAATTTAACATGCTTTATTCATAATGTGCACTCAATATTCTTTGACCACTAGTGGGATATTGCTCTCTAACTTGATATTATTAATCAATTTCTTCGCAGTTCTTTTCACATGATCTCCAAAAACAGACATATATTTTGAAGCATTGCAATAATAAGTACACAGCGCTGCTTTACAATATTAACAGTCACAAACGTATAACAACTGCTGATCAGAAAATAAATGCCCAGTGTTACAAAGCATTATCAAAGCCTGACGCACTAACCACCTTAGCTCTTCAGCAAGAAACTTTTAATATCAGCATCAGCCATATATCGACATATTTGGTCTACAGATGTGAAAACATACAAAGATCCTGTGTGAACAGACAGAGTATTAAATAAAGGATCACCCTTCGTGTTCCATGATCTGTCCTGTAAAAGAAATGGATGATGAAGTACTGAGCTGTTACTCATGACTTTGTCAAGGCACGTGTGTAGTGAGTTAATGCAGAGGTCAAATTTACTGCAATAAAAACTCTAAGACTGTCAAATGGAGCACCTTTTTAGTTTTGGGAATGTGTTATGGCAGCGTTGTGAGATGATTCAACCCATAATTAAGTACTGTCCTAATTGCACTCATGACAAAATGAGCTAACATGTGTTCTCTTGTACAGTACGAGGTGATCCTAAGTGATTGTGTATGTGTTTTTATAGGCAGTGTTTTTCAGAACTTTCTTACATCAGTAGGGTTAGTTATTGGCTCCACCTGACGGTGACTCAGTGAAGTATTTCTATGAGGAGGCGCTTAAAGTCACCACCGCACTCTGAGCTCAGGGCATCCTTCAGGGTCACGTCATATTTCTCCAAGTACATGTCTTTGATGGTCTCCAAATCCACCTGGAAGTGAACATGAAAGTGGAAAAGACTATATCATTTTTCCTTCTAGTACTTTCATGATATCAAGGCCATAATAATCTCTACCTCAGAGCGTCCCACAATAATACGTATGAGCGTGTCCTCGTCTGTCCCGGCTCCTTTCATGGCAGCGTTCAGACGACGGGCGAAATACAGCTGCGGGTTTTTAGCACATCGCACTGTTCGAACAAAAACAAATCACTTTGTGATCTGCGTGGCTATCGAATATCAGTCCTGCTGTATCCTTTTAGGCACTTACAGTCACTGCAATATGACTCTGATTCAAAAGAACGAATTTCCTAAAGGCTTTTGAATAGTTATAGTTACCCAGAGTAATGTAACAGTCCTTTAATGTTCCTGTAGCCTCACTGTCTATCGCATCCAGGATATCTGTTCCAGAGAGCTATGGAAAAACACAAAAGAGAAACCAGAAACTCAGAAAGAATGCTGAAAAGGCTCCTGTAAAGCAGCGGTGGGTATAGCTGGCGTTTGACCATACAGTTTCATATATCTTGAAGGTGGCCTGAAGCTGTAGGTAGTTCCTGTGAGTGAGGATGTAGGTGAAAGTGGACTCGTCTGTTCCAAAGCGGCCTTCACCTGCCTGTGGAAAACCAACAATAAGTAGGCTAGTCATTCATAACACAGGGGTTGCCAGGTTTGTTTGACAAAGATGGTCAAAAAGCCAATCAAATGCATCCCAAAACCAGACCAATGACCAATAAAAACAAGCCCAAAACATCCCAATACCAAAACACAAAACATACCACAGATTTTGGAGTCCCTATTATGTATTTTCAGATTTCCTTTTATTTGTATTTAGCAGCTCTTTAGGGAGTTGATTGTATAATATAATATAATAAATATAATATAATTAGTGCTTCTTATATAATATATATAATTATATATTATTTGATATATAAACATAACATATTTTTCTTAAATATACACATGCATGTGTTTGTCTTTATATATACATAATTAATGTACACAGGATGCGATTAATCGCGATTAATCGTTTGACAGCACTAAATATAATATAATATAATATAATATAATCTTTAGTTATCACTCACAGTTGGTTGTTAAAAATTCTTAGGGGCCGTTTACACGATAAAGTTTTCAGTCAAAAACGGGAAACTTTTTATGCGTTTTGCCTGTTTGTTTACACGACAAAAGCGTTTTGGGGACTGAAAACGCATATTTTTGAAAACGGGTTTCAAAGTGCAAAGTGCAACTAAGTGCATAGTTTGCTAACGCTTCTTCAGCAAAGTGTGGATTTACTTCACCAATATTACAACCAACAGCGGAGACGCATCATATACAACATATAATCGTCACTTCTCTACAGGTACTGTTTACTAACAAGGTGACAGCGCCAACTACTGGCCTGGCATACGTAATACAGCGTTTTTGGCCGTTTTCGCGGATATGTGTAAACGCGAATCGTTTTGAAAACGTTGTCGTGTATACGTGAAACTTTTTAAAAACGCAAGGGAACATTTTTTCAGTTTTTGACTACATCGTTGTCGTGTAAACGTAGCCTTAGATTCAAATTTTGTTGATGTGAAACTAAATTTGCAGAACAAAAAATGAAAATCATGTACTTGGCAACTCAATAATGATATACTTGTATAAAATAATAACTAGTTATAAACTTCTTATATGCAGTGTTGTAACAGCAGAGTAAAGCTCACCTCAAACAATGATGTTGCATCTTGTTCTGCCAGTGCTTCATCCACTTCATAAGACTCATCCCTGTTGGCCTGCAGGTGAAGGTCAGTTCTTTATAGCAAATAACCTTGGTAGCTTCAGTGGATACATTTTTCCTGGTTAATTTTGTGCTATAACTGCAGATACTGTAGCATGCCAACACAAAAATATTCTCTTTAAGAAAAGGAATTCTGCACTATATTATATATAAGGTAATCGTGACTTTTTATCTTTAATAATTCAGACTTTTTAAAAAAAGTCACAATTACATGTTTACTCTGTGGTGGAAAAAAACTAAAATTTCAAATTTATGAGAAAAAAAAAAAAAGTTGTGAGAAAAAAGAATTATGAGAGGTAAACTCGGAATTGCAAGAAAAAAGCCAGAATTCTAAGTTAATGTCTCACAATTTTGACTTTTTTTTTCTTAGAATTGTGAGATGTCATCTCAGAACTGTGAGGAAAAAGTTAAGAATTCTGAGATAAAAAGTTAACTTTTATTCATTTTTTTAGTTTTTGTTCACCTGTGACATAAACAAGCTTCCATAAATTAGTGCAAAATAGCCAAAGCAAACATATTAGACACAAGCTCATTGGTGTTTTTATATTTTACCTGTAGGAGAGGAACCAGAAGATTCCTCACTTCTCCGCTAGTGTCATCTTCAATATCAGCCTCCAGATCTCGCTCATGAACTGATGATCAAAAGATCAGTTACATGACTATAATCCTGCATCCTTTTTATTACCAATAATATTATAGTCACAATAATGAGGTAACAATAAATCATGCCTCTTCATATTTCATTACATCATGAATTTACAATTATATCTGATCAAACTTACCTTGCATATACGCCTCTTTGCAATTCATAATATCCTGTTAATGAAAAATATACAAAAGTGCCGTTTATCAGGAGGGATATGCAATCAGGTAATGATTCCTTTTCAGCTGTGTTTGATGCTATAATAGTAATAGTCAGTGACTATTCTCCGAATCTAATAAGGAATAACCTGATTGGTGCTGGTGCAGAGGATCTCCACCAGCACGTCCTCGTCTGTCCCAGCACCCTTCATGGCTCTCCTCAGCTCTTTAGCCATGAAGATGCGAGGCGGGTCCAGCATGGCCATAGTTGCTTTCTCAAAGTTTCCTGTGAGTTCATTCTTCAAGACTTCCTCCAACTCCTTGACAATGTGACCACAGACCGAGAGGACAAAAAAAAATGGCTCAAATAGATGTACAGTATGTTGATTCACTGTATATTATTAACCTATCAATGAATGAATGAAAAAATCATTATAGCTTTCATCCCAAGGATTTTGTGGGTAAATTTGTTACAACACTAATATTTAGCATTTTAGTTGATGTAGAGATGTTAAGTAAAGAACATTAATGGTTCAATACGATTCCTTCCAGCTTTCCATGAGCTCTACACAATTATTAAAAGGGCGAAAGCATAATGGTAGAAACTTTACACCAGTTACCTAATGCAGTCTAAATCAATATAATGTGGTGGAGAGGAAAATTAGAAACCATTTGGTCTATGGCTTACGTCATATATGAGAATAGAGTGTTTGTTCTTATATTTGAGAAAACTATATTTTTTATTGATTATGATTCATTATGTACTTGCAAGTCAAATTTGTCAATTAGCTGAATGATTTCAGAGATGTGACTCACGTCGTCATATTTTTCAAAGTAGGCTTGTTTAATCTCCACCCGCTGGGCTGCAGAGCGGTTCGCTAGAATGGAAATGATGGTCTCCTCGTCTGTTCCTGTGAACAACAGAAGATGAGCTCATACCTCATAACGTCAGTCATTCCTCCAGCAGACGACCGGCCTCACAACTCACCGCTTGAGATTCAAAAGGAAAGGAGAGCTGAACTTGTGCTCACCCTCAGGCCATCTAAAATGCAGATTGAAATTTAGAGATGAGGAGAAATGTAGCATTACATCACTTACTCATCAACGGATCCTCTGCAGTGAATGGGGGCCGTCAGAATGAGAGTCCAAATGGCTGATGACTTTTTCACTGGAGAAAGCAATTTTATGGATAGAGGACTCATGTTTTAGCCAGAAACAACAGTTAAAAACATCTTTGTTGTTTTTAAGCTGTTTGGACTCTCATTCTGACGGCACCCATTCACTGCAGAGGATCTGAGCAAGTGATGTAATGCTAAATTTCTAAAAATGTGTTCCAATAAAGAAACAAAGAATGGCCTGAGGGTGAGGAAATGTTCAGCAAATTTTATTTTTTCCTTTAAAGCATGAAATCAAAATTGACCTTATTTAGTTTGTAAGTGCAGATTACTCGTTTTGTGGTGAGCATTTCATCTGTGCAAGTTACTCTACAGCAGGAAAAAATCAGTCTTTAATCAAGATCAGAAAATGTGCATCCCCTTGGAATTATTTTCCTTCTCTGATGATTTCAGTTTGACTGTTTGGGAAGAACATCTTTTAACCAGTCCTCGCTAAACGCCAGCCTGCTTCAAGTTAGAAATTGTAAGGAGGTGTATTAAAAATAAGCCTCTATTTGTTCTCATTCAGTATTCCATTCCATCGGAAATACGTCAGAATACTGAAGTGAAGCTGGTCATGAATTCTGTTTCATGCAAACTTCAAAAGTGCTATATAATATATGTGACCCTGGAGCACAAAACCAGTCTTAAAGGGGTCATATGATGCGATTTAAATTTTTCCTTTCTCTTTGGAGTAATGTTCTTTTTAGCAACATCATATGACCCCATTAAGTCGCACGGACATATTTGTAGCAATAGCCAAAAATATGGGTCAAAATTATCAATTTTTCTTTTATGCCAAAAATCATTAGGATATTAAGTAAACCAGGGTCTCATAACATCATATTGCAAGTAAAAAAAAAAAATGTTATGTCAGTGTTTTCCAACAGGTGATTATTTTTATTCAACCTACCCATTCCTTTGCAGGCCTTACGGATTGTCTTGATGTCTGCCACCACATCAAAGTCCTCATAAGGAGTTACTGTGGGCTGAAATGAAGGTTGTGTAAAAAAAAATCATGTGTTATGCAATTAAACTACTGTGGTTTTAAATTACATTTACATCAAGAGATTTAGAAATAGGTTAAGCAGTTCATTCCTTGTTATATTGTCAAAAGATGTGATAAGTGAGTCCATCAGCATGTTTTTGAAGGGTTGTGCATGAGATCACTGCAGCAGCAGAGTCTGCAGGGGGAGGAGGGGCTCTGTATCTAACACACAGAGCTGAGTCATGGCATCTCTGGGCAGGGACGGGAAGAGCGGAAGCGTCCTCTGCCTCGCCCACTGCCGTAATAACAATGTGCACTTATTGATAACAGAAACAGTTATTCTTTTATAAACATTCCTCTTCCTCTAAGAGAGTATAATACTGCTCAAATCACAGTAGAATACAAGAAATAGTAGTAAATACAAAATTTGTATATGAAATATAATAAAAAATAAAGCATATAAAAAATTTATATTATAAAAATATTTAGTTTCGAAATTTTAATAATACATGTGTAAGAAAAGTGTCAAAACATCGAAATAAAACATCAAAATGTAACGCTAGAAACTGGTTTGCGTGTAAGTTTTTTTTTATTTAGTCAGTATATATTTGTTGCATCCGTAAAACAAAGTATAACAACCAATACCGTTATCTGTAGTGAAATAAAATGAGAAAAAGAAACAAACTGCAACGTGTTTTACTCACTTGAACGTTGCCCATCTTGTGACGCTGATGTGATTCTCTGAATGCGCGCGCGCTCGCTCTCCAGCCCGCGACGCATCTTTTTACTCCGCATCCCTGACGTCACTGCTGGTGACGTCACGTGCGTTTTACATTTTTATCCGATTTCATTTCTATTTTTATTTTTTTTTAATCAATAATAACCATGTTCTCAACAGAAAAGTAAAGCGTTATTGGTTTATATATATGCCAATAAAATGTGTTATTACTGCTTGTTGGCTAAAACCAAACCGACATTCTTGAACTGATGAGATTGTATAAACAAAAATATCTTTCTTCATTCACCAGGATGGAATGAAACAAATGTGCGTCGGCTGATACAAAATTTAGTAAGCAGAATCATTTGATTTAAGACAAGAAAGTCTTTGTTAATTGTGTCCCAGCAGCACCAACCTACTCGGTGCATGAACAGTGCTTTGATTTCGTGTTGACCAGAATACTAACATTTATGGCATATCTATGTTTCCTTGTAAAGTCATATATTGTAGTAGGTCTTGCAGCAGATTATCAAATATTTTTTATTAAAGTTATTAAACTAAATTTTTTACAGAGCACAGCTTTTTTTTTTAAATAAAAAGCAGATGCACATAGACAGTATTGCTAAAAGAAGTAAACAGAGACATGCATATGATCTGTCCTGCGTGAATAGCAGGAAATGCGTCGGGTTCTATAATGGATAGAAATATTACTTTCAGCATTAATGATGCATGCATGCACAGCATGTTTACAAAGAACTCGCTCATATTTGACATGTGTAACCATTGATTCTAACCGATTAGGCAAACACTCTTATTTCATGTGAGCTAACGCATGTTGTGATTTTTATTAAATTGTATTATTTATAATTCTGCTCTACTCTATAAACATATGTCTAGAATTGTGTTGGTCCATGTCCTGTTCTTTGACATTGAGAGCATTCATTCATCCACATCACACCAATGTCCGTACTACGGTGAAGACTTGGCTCATAAATATTAATTAGGGTGCTTCAAGAGGTTACCAGAGCCGTTGAGCTCTGGAGGTTACTAAGCAACGTCACTTAACGTTATTAATATTAATGACCTGCGCTTTTATTTAGCGCTTTTCTCTTTAAATAGAGAAAAGAACTACATACGGAGAATGCAGTATGACTATTTATACGATAACAAATTAAAATGCCTCCCATCTTTATGCTTAAACAAACCAACATGCAAAATATTCGGTTGCGCTGTCGCTCGTTATACGCATGCGCACTGTCAACTCTGTGTCAACTGACTTCCTGTCTGAGGGAGGGACTGCTGCTAGTGTCCCGCTAATCCTTCAGATCCCGAAAAATACCACCGAGAGGGAAGGGAACGGTCTATTCCGCGCCTATCCGTGCGGACACTAAGTAGGTATGGTCATGTTTTTAAAATAAGATTACGCTAGGACGGAAAGTGTTTGAATTTCGACCGGGAAGAAGGGTTTTCATCATCGGAATGACCAGCGAAATTTCGATACAGGTCTCGAGGGAAGGAACAGACCAATTCACGAGCTCACTTACTATTAATGACTCTTCGTCAGTTTGAATAATTAATATCAGCTACAAGATGACGGATGCGCGGTTGGCGATGTAAAAACACGCACATTTAGAGAAACATCATGTCTTTCAGTTGGTAGACATCTTGTACTAATTATGCCGCGATAAAACCACACGGGACGAACACTTCCTGTTCAGCGCCTGTACATTGAGTGAATACTAACATCATTTGCCGTTACAGTTTTTGCATTGCAAACACTTATATTTACATAATCTCGCATTTTTGACGACATCAGGACGTTTTGTAATTGCAGTGCCATGCATCAACAGATATACTCTTTTAGTTTTCAAGATATGTGACCTTGGACCACAAAACCAGTCATGAGATTTGTACACCATCTGAAAGGTAAATAAATAAGCTTTCCATTAATGTATGGTTTGTTATGACAGGACAATATTTGGCCGAGATACAACTATTTGAAAATCTGGAATCTGAGGGTGCAAAAAAAAAATCAAAATATTGAGAAAATCGCCTTTAAAGTTGTCCAAATGAAGACCTTAGCAAAGCATATCACTAATCAAAAAGTAAGTTTAGATATATTAACGGTAGGAAATTTACAAAATATCTTCATGGAACATGATCTTTACTTAATATCATAATGATTTTTGGCATAAAAGAAAAATCGATAATTTTGACCCATACAATGTTACAGTATTTTGAAAATATTTACATTTATATATTCATATTCTTATATATAAATATATTTAATATATAAACATAAAATTTTTCTTAAATATATACGTGCACGTGTTTGCATTTATATATACATAATAAATATACACATATATTATGTAAACAAACATTTTCATTTTGAACGCGATTAATCGCGATTGATAGTTTGACAGCACTAAAAAATAACAACTTACTTATTCTGACTTGTACTTATTAAAATATATAAAAGAATAAGTGAAAGAGAGAGATAAAACAATATAACCATTAAAGGGATACTCCACCCCAGCGACCAGCACGGATTTAAGAATATCTCTTTGGATTTGAGACTTTAGTCTTTGCAACTTTACAGATCTTCTTTATGCGCCAAGAGCTTGTAACACTCCAAAAAGAAAGGAAAAATTGAAATCGCATCATATGACCCCTTTAAAAGCTTCGTTCGTCTTCGGAACACAATTTAAGATATTTTGGATGAAACAAAAATAACGAGTGTGTATATATATGTGTGTGTGTGTGTGTGTGTGTATATGTATACGTGTATGCATATATTTATCAGTCTGGCGAGTAAACAAAAAAATTTACTAGCCAATGGCGATTCAATTGCCAAGGTGTTCGTAGAGGGCTGCACAGAGGAGACAAATTGTTGAATAAAGTCGTTATTTTTGTTTTCTTTGCGTACAAAAAGTATTCTCGTCGCTTCATAACGTCACGGTTGAACCATTGATGGCAGATAGACTATTCTGACGATGTCTTTCATACTTTTCTGGACCTTGACAGTGTTATTTACTTGGCAGTCAATCGGACAGTCACAAGCCTCCCGTTTTCATCCAAAATATCTTAAATTGTGTTCCGAAGATGAACAAAGCTTTTACGGGTTTGGAACGACATGGGGGTAAGTGATTAATGACAAAATTTTCATTTTGGGGTGGATTATCCTTTTAAAGCCCTGGCACACCAAGCTGAACGTAAAGCCATTGTTGAGCATCTGTCAGCTCAGTTTTTGCAGTGTTTTCTGCATTAGTTAGGCTCTACTTGGTCCCCATTGGCTGCTTTTTGGCCTATTGGGCATTTTGAATCAACGAAGTAGTGCACAAGAAGAAAAGTGAAAGCAAGCAAAGAGGACACACACAAAAGGCTGTTCTAATCTCATTTTACTTCAGCATCCAAATACACGTTCACTCATGCAGGAGCAGAAAGTACGTTCTAGTTGGACATTGGCTGTAGTCTTCACAGTGTGTTCAAGCACAACATTTTAGCCCAGAAGCAGGTGATGCGAGGCGACAAGACAGTCGGCTTTCATCGCTGCTAATTCTTTGTCGGTTTGGTGTGTCACAGCCTTTAAACCATTGTTACCAAAAAATAACATGCATAGACTTCCATGTACAGTTTGGAGTGAATGTCCATTAAATCAGTGTTTGGATCAAATGAACCATAGAATATCTGATTCGTATAAATGAAGCAAACCTCTCAACAATACTGATATTCTCAAACAATATTCTTAGGAGTTGTGACATTAGGGGTGAGTTGTGATGCTTTCCAAATGGGCACAAAACTGTCCTAGTAACATGGTTTTTAGGAAATTTAGGACAAATGGAAAAAGCATGTAAAACTTTGCAAGAAGTTGCACCATTTGTTTGTTAATTTTGTATCATCTAAGCATACTGAATGTAATGTGAATATTCATATTGCCCAGCTCTACTGCAAGCATGTCACCTGACATACTTCAGTCAATCAGATATTGTGAAGATATGCAAATGCACCAGCAGCAGACTGAAATTACCTTGATGCCCTTTCCCTTTTGATTGCACTCAGGCATGAGATGACACATTTTAGAGAGTTTTGTGTATCTTGGATATTTTGACACATTATGCACCTTTTTGAATGAAATGATTAATTTTGGCCTTTGCCTTGATGTTTATCAGATCACAGTTGCTGCAGATTAAACTGGATGGAGTAAAAATATCTGCCAAAAAATGTTTAAAAAGAAAAATTGGACTCTCTTTGTATAAATCTCTTCAAAAGAAGTTCTCTTATTTGTTTTAGACAGGTGAGAGCTCTTTTGTCTGCGGGACCTTGTTACTTATCTTGAGGTTTGTAAAAGTTTGGGTCAGCAGGGACCATCCTTTAATGCTTTGTTCGCCGACAGAAGGAGTGTTTGTCTTACAGGGTTTACTGGCAGATGGTGACCATGTGCTCACTCTTTCTGCCCAACTCCATTAACTCTGCCTTGACCTGACGTTCTTCTCCTCCTCCACAGGCGCAATGCTGTGGATGCGTTCCGCGTGAACGTGATCCACGCCCGTCAGCAGGTGCGCTCCCCCGTCACCAACATCGCCCGCACCAGCTTCTTCCACGTCAAACGCTCTAACATCTGGCTGGCTGCTGTCACCAAGCAGAATGTCAACGCCGCTATGGTGTTCGAGTTCCTCTACAAGATGTGTGACGTCATGACGGCTTACTTTGGGAAGATCAGCGAGGAGAATATCAAGAACAACTTTGTGCTGATCTACGAGTTGCTGGATGGTAAGGCTGGTTCAGAAACACACAAACCATTTCCTGACACTGTTCTCCTTCAGTTCGATCTGATCCTCCGTGTGCCTGTGCTAACCGCATTACCTCAAACCAAACTCACCCTCCTCTAAATGGCATGCTTTCCTGGCAGTCATCCGCTGGTAGCGGGAAGGTGCATCTTAAACCATGAGCCGGCCAGGAAACTTCGTCCAACAGTTGAAAAAATAAATGGTTACCTAAATGAAACCTGGAGACGGAGTCTGTTTAAAACAGTTCTTGAGGCATGAAGTGTCTCATTCCAGAATAATGATTCATTTATTTCTTTGTGTGTGTGTTTGCAGAGATCCTGGACTTTGGATACCCACAAAACTCTGAGACAGGAGCACTGAAGACTTTTATTACCCAGCAGGGCATCAAAGGACAGGTAAGAATTTATATA
>NW_015662161.1:84120-102719 GCF_001515625.1 Sinocyclocheilus rhinocerous
ACATATTTCAATTTCACAAAGAAATGTGCAGCATTTTGTTGGAGAAATAATAAAAGTACACCTTTTCATTTATATTTTGTCTTAAATCTCATTTTGTTAAAAAAGAAAATTCTGGGGAAAATTGTATTGTGAAATCAGTATCGTGAATCGTATCGTGAGTTGAGTGAATCGTTACATCTAGGGCTCCCAATATTTTCACTGTCCCTAGCACAAAAAATAAATAAATTACATTTTGTTTATATTATAGATTGACATTTAAAAATTTTTAGATTAACATTTACATATTTTATGTAAATGTTACAAATTATATATAATTTTTTTTATTCCATGCAAATGATTTTTATCAAAAACATTTTAAATTTTAACATTTAAACATTATATTATGTATAATATATAAAATGTTTAAAATTGTATTTCTTTTCCACATAATTTTTTTTATCTAAACATTTTAAATTTCTAAAATGCACATTTAAACATTTTAATATTTATTTTTTTGTATACTCTGTGCGTTTGTGTGTAAAAAAAGATTATACGTAAATGTTTTGTTTTTATAAAATGTTAAGTTTAGAGAGTTAACAGCTAGAATTTCCAAATGTTTCCATGTGAAAGGGATAAAAATGCTTGTACATGATACATTTAGCCCTGGCTTAATAGAGCAAGTTTAGCATTTTTCTTTTTCCCCTTTTTTTTTTTTTGAGCTCTGCCCATGTTGTCTGTGCAGATTCTAATATAAAACATTTCTCTTTTCTTTCTTGCTTTTCTGGACGTGTCTGGCTGCAGCATCAGGTATGTGTAAATGTATTTGATTTTAGGTCTTTCTCAGATTACACTATAGTACTAGTGGCCTCAAAGTATGTAGACACTTCTACCACGCTTCAAAATAGTCTGTTAGGGTGACCTTCCTAAATCTTCGGTGGTCCATTATTGTCCTCAGACTAAGGAGGAGCAGTCTCAGATCACCAGCCAGGTGACCGGGCAAATCGGTTGGCGTCGTGAAGGCATCAAGTATCGCCGCAACGAGCTCTTCCTGGATGTGCTGGAGAGCGTCAACCTGCTCATGTCTCCACAGGGTGAGACGGCACTGCCTGAGGACTCGTGAGTGTGTGTCTTTAGTTATTAGTGCCAAACCATTCACATACTACTGTGTGTCATCCCGACAGGTCAGGTCCTGAGCGCTCACGTCTCCGGTCGTGTGATGATGAAGAGCTATCTGAGTGGAATGCCTGAATGCAAGTTTGGCATGAATGACAAAATCGTCATTGACAAACAGGGGAAAGGAGGAAACTCATGTCTCCACAGGGTGAGACGGCACTGCCTGAGGACTCGTGAGTGTGTGTCTTTAGTTATTAGAGCCAAACCATTCACATACTACTGTGTGTCATCCCGACAGGTCAGGTCCTGAGCGCTCACGTCTCCGGTCGTGTGATGATGAAGAGCTATCTGAGTGGAATGCCTGAATGCAAGTTTGGCATGAATGACAAAATCGTCATTGACAAACAGGGGAAAGGAGGGACTACTGACGATCCTGGGAAAAGGTTTCAGAGTGCCTCATGCACTAATGCAGAGCTTTTGCTTGTCTGTCTCCTCTCTTATTTGCTTTGAAAATTACGTTTTGTCTTTATGTCTGGATTTTGTGTTTCTCGATCCAGAATTTTCAAACATGTTTGATTGTAAAGTGTGTGGTTTATTTAGATTTTTGAAGCTGTCTGTTTTTGTTGCGTCTCTTTTTCTCTGTGCTACCACAGTGAGTTAGGGGGAAGGTATTGTATCTTTATATTTCTGCGTTCAGTTTTATGTTAGTTGTGCTTTTAAACTGTACAACATATATGAGTGTCTTTTATTACTATTTCCATTTAGTTTATTTATTATTTATATATTATATACATCGACCATTACTAGCATTTTTAAAATTGTATCATTATAAATTCAGGGATTCGATTTGATTTCAAATTCCATCTCGCTACTCTATTTCAATGCCAGATTACAAGACCATTCGAAGATTTCATTCTAAACTATTTTTTTTAAACAACATAGCAATGTACACTACCGTTCAAAGGTTTGGAGTCTGTAAAATGTTTCTTATTCTCACCAAGGCTGCATTTATTTGATCAAACATATAGCAATAACAGTAATATTATAAAGTATTGTTACAATGTAAAATAACTTATATTTTAAAACGTAGTTTATTCCTGTGATCAAAGCTGAATTTTCAGCATCATTACTCCAGTCTTCAGTGTCACATGATCCTTCAGAAATCTTATTATTATTATTATCTTATATATTTTAGTGGAAACTATGATCATTTTTTCAGGATTCTTTAATAAATAGAGAAAGTAACAGCGTTTATTTGAATTATACAAAATTATAAATGCATTAACTTTCACTTCTGATAAATCTTTAATGCATCCTTGCTGAATAAAAGTATTAATTTACTTTAAAAAAAAAAATTTAAATTCCTGACCTCAAACTTTTGAAACCGTAGTGTAGGTTTCATATTGGCAGTTATTGGCTATAATGAAAATGAGGTGAAACTTTCAATACATCCCTAGTTTTTAAAAGTACAGCAGTGATTTTACTTGATTTAATTAGATTTTTGATATTTTTGTCAGTGGTAATACAGTTTATTCTCATATTTGACAAATATCAATTTCAGCATCATTACTCCAGTCTTCAGTGTCACATGATCCTTCAGAAATATTATTATTATTATTATTATCTTATATATTTTAGTGGAAACTATGATCATTTTTTCAGGATTCTTTAATAAATAGAGAAATTAACAGCGTTTATTTGAATTATACAAAATTATAAATGCATTAACTTTCACTTCTGATAAATCTTTAATGCATCCTTGCTGAATAAAAGTATTAATTTACTTTAAAAAAAAAAATTTAAATTCCTGACCTCAAACTTTTGAAACCGTAGTGTAGGTTTCATATTGGCAGTTATTGGCTATAATGAAAATGAGGTGAAACTTTCAATACATCCCTAGTTTTTAAAAGTACAGCAGTGATTTTACTTGATTTAATTAGATTTTTGATATTTTTGTCAGTGGTAATGCAGTTTATTCTCATATTTGACAAATATCAAACTCTCACTGTCTTCGTTTCTCTATCATTTCTACCAGTGGCAAACAGTCCATAGCCATCGATGACTGCACTTTCCATCAGTGTGTGCGTCTCAGCAAGTTTGACTCGGAGCGCAGCATCAGTTTCATTCCTCCTGATGGGGAGTATGAGCTCATGAGGTCAGTTCAGCTTCCGTCTGTCTTCACACTACAGTCTGACTCGGTCTCAACACATCCTCAATCTGCGTGTGCAGGTATCGCACCACTAAGGACATAATCCTGCCCTTCCGGGTCATTCCACTGGTTCGAGAGGTTGGGCGCACAAAGCTGGAGGTCAAAGTTGTCATCAAATCTAATTTCAAGCCCTCGCTCCTGGCACAGAAAATAGAGGTCAGTTAAAAGAGACTATATAGACATAACATTACACATTTTCACATTGTTTATGAGAAAAAGAAATGTTGTTTTGAACAGGTGCGTATTCCTACACCTCTGAACACTAGTGGAGTGCAGGTGATCTGTATGAAAGGAAAAGCTAAATACAAGGCCAGTGAGAATGCCATCGTGTGGAAGTAAGTGTCACTGTCATCTTGACATTCCTCTGCGTTTGGTGTTTGTGTGTGTATATACTCATTCATGTCACCCCGTCTGTCTGCTCAGGATCAAACGCATGGCAGGAATGAAGGAGTCTCAGATCAGTGCTGAGATCGAGCTGCTGCCCACTAATGATAAGAAGAAGTGGGCCCGTCCACCCATTTCCATGAACTTTGAGGTGAGTGTTTTTGATTGCTACATCGCTAAATGCCACTTTATACATAAATGGTACAAAGTATGTTTTTTTCCCTACTTTTTTTTTTTCCAACAAATGATTGGTAAAAGGAGGTGCTGAAAGGGTTGGTTCAGCCAAAAATGAAAAATTCTGTCATTAATTACTCGCCCTCATGTCGTTCAAAGCCTGTAAGACCTTCGTTCATCTTCAGAACTCAAATGAAGATATTTCTGATGAAATCCGAGAGCTCTCTGACCCTGCATAGACAGCAAGGGAACTACCACAGTCAAGGCACAGAAATGTAGTAAGGACATCGGTAAAATTAGTCCTTGTGACATCAGTGGTTCAGTCGTAATTTTACAAAGCTACGAGAATACTTTTTGTGTGCAAAGAAAATTAAAATAACTTTATTCAACTATTTCTTCTCTCCCGGGAAAAGGGGAGAGTTCCCTTGCCGTCTATGAAGGGTCAGAAAGCTCTCGGATTTCATCAAAAATATCTTCATTTGAGTTCTGAAGATGAACGAAAGTCTTATAGGTTTTGAACGACTTGAGGGCGAGTAATTAATGACAGAGTTTTCATTTTTGGCTGAACTAACCCTTTAACCTTCCGAAAAACTTGTTCGTCCACCTTATGATGTCAAACTAAATATTATGTTTATAATAGCCGTTTTATTTTTTATACTGTACTATTTTATTTTCTTTACTATAAAGTAAAATGTGGCCATGTTTGAATACACTTTAAAACCCTAATTTGTGTGACTTAATGTAGCAGCCAATATATAGACATTGATAAACTATCTATTTACAAACTTGTTTTGCTCATAAATAAGAAAAAATGTGCTAATTTTTGTCAAAAAGCGGAGTAACGGGGTTGAGTGAATTTATATTTTTCTGAGATTTGTGGTACTTTTTTTAACTAAATAAAACATGGACATCTTTGGATCGTTTAAAACCTTGATTTGTGTAATTGTAATTTAGCGATAAATATAAATATTGATTTAAAACATTATCAGAAAACATCTATTTACTAACATATGTTTCTTATAAATGACAGAAAACATTAGCTTGTTCTTTTTAATCAATAAACAGGTTAACAGGGTTGAATTAATTGATATGTTAATGTTTTTTTTAATGAGGTTTGCTGTGCTTTTTTTTGTAATTAACTCAAATCTGGACATGTTTGGATACAATTTTAATTTTTGTGTTTTTATTTTAGCAATACATACATGAAAAAATTAGCAACTCAAAATATTAATTTACCATCTTGCATTTCTCTTAAATTAAAATGGGCTTTGTATCTCAATAAGTTGACTATCAGGGTTGAATGATATTTGAATATTTTATATATAAGGTTTGCGGTGCTTCTTTTGAACTAAAATAACTTTGGATACAGTTGATTTGTGATTGAATTTAGCAGTAAATATAAATATTTTTTTTAAAAATCAACTAAAAAAATTCAATTTACCTACTTCTAATGAATAAAAGAATATTAGCTTGATTCTTTTTTTTTTCCTCAATAAGCTAACAGTTGAATGTTGTTCATTTTTAGTGAAAGTTTGTACGTTAGATTCAAACTAATTACTTTTGTATATTTTCATATATTTGTATCATTATTGTCTTATATTTTATGTAAAATAATAGTTTATCTGACATATGTTATTCAACTATTAGTTCCCTTTTAGCAGCACACATCTCTGATGTATTTCCTCCGTTATCTTCCTCTGTCTCAGGTTCCGTTTGCTCCCTCTGGGCTGAAGGTTCGTTACCTGAAGGTATTCGAGTCGAAACTCAACTACAGTGACCACGATGTGATTAAATGGGTGCGATACATCGGACGCAGTGGAATCTACGAGACGCGCTGCTAATAAGCCGCTGAGCAGAGGGACCAGCTCTTACTCCCCTATAAATATACTATGTTTCCCTCCTTCCCCTCTCCTCAAGATTTGTGGATGAATTAAAAAGGCTAATTATAAAAAAAAAATATGCAAAATGTGAATCGTAGTTACCCGTATGTGTTTGTTCGAGTGCTGTAATGAACAGATCCAGTGAAGAGCAGTGGGTGGTGCAGTGTGTGTCTGTCTGTCAGTCAAAGCCCAGCTTCCTGATTCGCTGTAGTCGGTCTTAAGGGGACCTCTGTCCATTTTGTTGTTGGTTATTCTCCCATTGGTCATACTCTCTGTATCTTATCGCTATCTCTCTGTGACTGTTTAGTTCAGTATAAATAAATAATGAGGAAAAAACATTGTGTTGGTGTGTATTTGTCATTCAAAGACTCCTTTCTCTTCAGTTTACATGTAACATATGTGAGCCTGGAGCACAAAAGCAGTCTTAAGTCGCTGGGGTATATTTGTAGCAATAGCCAACAATACATTGTATGGGTCAAAATGATCAATTTTTCTTTTATGCCAAAAATCATTAGGATATTAAGTAAAGATCATGTTCCATGAAGATATTTTGTAAATTTCCTACTGTAAATATATCAAAACTTACTTTTTGATTACTAATATGCATTGCTAACAACTTAATTTGGACAACTTTAAAGGTGATTTTCTCAATATTTTTATATATATATATATATACGTATATATTTTTTACACCCTCAGATTCCATATTTTTTTCTCTGGTTTTGTGGTCCAGGGTCACATATAATCTGGATTATGTAATCAGATTCCAAAAATTAAGTACTTGTAATTAGATTATATTACATTTTAAAATACTTGTAATCAGACTGCAGTTAATTTTTTTATTGATTACATAACATGATTCACACAATAGAAATAAAGTCAAAGGTCGAGTAATCAAAAAGTAGTCTGATTATTTTACCTAAAATGTGTAATAGATTACATTACTAACTACAATTTTGTCATGTAAATTTTGGAATCCGTAACAAACTACAATTTACAAGTTATCTACCAGCACTGCACATCTATATATTTCATATTTGTACTGTGCTGCATTTATGCATACCCATACGCGTTACATCTTGGTAGTAAATTAGATGGTAGAACAAAATACAACACCCCATCTTGTACATTAGACACTATTTATTTGTCTTCCTGTCTGTTGACATCCTGTACAATCAAAAGCTGACAGGATAAGGGAAGGCAAAGTTAATAAAATAATCTCTCCTAGAGTCACTTAATTTGTGCAAAGGAAAAGTCAAGAGGCTGGAAAACAGACATTACCATGAAAATTAAGCATTAACTATTTGCATAACAATAGTTGAATTCTGACATCAGTGCAAGTCTGGACAGCAGTTTGTTGAGTCTCCGCCTCTCATCAAATCATGAAATGAGATAACAGAACATAGATATTATAATCACTGGTGGTACAATCTCAATTTAAACATGTACCGTCTAAAACTGACCATTGCATATCCATACACGTACATAAAAAATGGTGACAAAGCTCTTCAAAGTGAATGTTAAGGGTTAAATACAAGTTAAGCTTCTGTCATTCACCACAGTACATCATTTTGTCCCTCAACTGATTAACAGTATAACTCTTAAAACAACTGCATTGTATATAACTCTTCACTGGACACCGACTGTTGAGTTTAAGTTGTATTTAACCCAGAATATTCCTTTTAAGTGGTTTCATTCCTTAACAATTATCAACAGCTCCATTGGTTTGACTTCAAAACATGCAAGACTCATTTTGCAGAACCTAATTATGTAATTATCAAGCTTGAGTCCAAAGATCTAAAGCGAACTTGGAAAACTAGCTCTTCAACCTATGTTTTAGGATATCCATTAAGAGCTCTTTGAAAGAAAACAATCACAGTGAGAGATAAACAGGGCATTGTGCGGTGATGAAATAACATACTTTCATTTTTACAGTAAAAACAGACAACTCTTTAGGTTATTAAGCATATATTTTTAAAACGCAGTGTTCAAATTTGGAATTCTGACCTTTACTAAAGCATAACACACCAAATTCATGTAGACAAACTATCATTTTCCACTCAAGTCATGCCTGTATAATATTGGCGTATTTTTCTAATTAGTAGAATTGTTACCACGGCAACACTGATTACGCACCTTGTAATACAGACAAATCATTTAAATTTTTTAGCTCTTGTATTTAGATAATTAGCTTTTATCTTACAGTTCGCCTCGCAGCGTTTTCAACGTTAGACATCAGTCTCGCCCCCAAGAGACACGTGACTTACGAGATGTCTAACAATTATATATTACGATAAGAACATTAAAACGGAACTTAAAACAAAAATGAAACCCATTAACACCATGCGCACTCGTTTTAAAACACACGCCAATCCAGCGTGATTCAAGACGAGACGCTGGAGTTTGAATACTCGCATCCCATCGTTGACAATGACTTAAAAACCCCTCAAGTTGGAACCGACTCCGTCACTAACGTTCTAGACATCGCTCCATTTGAACCCTTTGTGTGTGTTAGTAATACAGCGAGCGAAACCCATGGGTCGTGTAAGGATTGCTTCGTTTCTGAGGTTGGATTGCCAGTATTGGAAGACGGATGCGTGGTGCGCTGTGGCACTCTAATCTTCATCGTCCTCCTCGTCTTCGCTGATGGCCAGCCCGCGGGCAGCGTAGGTGTAGCCGGACAGGGCGCTGCTGTGATGGGACGAGGGCGAGGAGGGCGGGGAGGTTTTGGTGAAGAAGGGCAGACGGAAGGTTGGAGACGGGGAACGCTCGCGTGTGGGACTGCTGCTGGGGCTGTGCCGCGGACTGATGGCCTGAAGCATTCGCCCTTTTCCCTCCTTCAGCATGTGCTTCTGTTAGAGAGGAAGAACAACACATAGCCTATAAGAGACCTTGAGCGGAGTCATGGGTATTTGTGATATTTGTGAGAAATAGGTGGATGGAAACATAGCTACTGATACCTACGGAGGCCATAATGGCTTTTCATTTTTAGATTCATGACTTTAAAACAGTGCTTCTCAACCAGAAGGCCGCAGGATGGCTTAAATTAATTTAAAATAAGATTAAACCCGGTTTAAAATAAGCTAAAACGTTTAAAAATCAAGATGAAATCACTTTTCTTATTTTAATTTGTTCCATTAACAACTGCTATTTTCATTTAAAAAACAGGGTTCTCATTCATGATTACATTTACATTTAGTCATTTAGCAGACGCTTTTATCCAAAGCAACTTCCAAATGAGGACAATGGAAGCAATCAAAATCAAGAAAAGAGCAATGATATGCAAGTGCTAAAACAAGTCTCAGTTAGCTTAGTTTCACAGAAGAAAGTAAGTTAAACAGGTTTGAATGTTAATTTTTGGGTTTTTGCAGTCTGAACAGAGCAAACACGAATGGTTTTGCGAAGTTATAAATTGCTTTCCGACACATTTCACACAGCGACAACATGCAACACTGCACAGAGCAAATAAAATGCAAAGTTACATAACTAGATGCTTTTGGTTTCATGTACTCGCACGTTGTATGTTTCTGGGCTAAGGCAATCCCAGAATGCACTGCTAAGTGTGCAGTTGGGGAAAAAAATGTGTTCCTTGGGAAATCAAACCACTGATCTTAGCATTGCTAGCTTTACCAGTTTCATTCAATACTGACAACTAAATTTGTATTTAAAAAAAAAAAACTGCCATATTGCATTTTCCACACACAAAAAAAAAATCTACTTTTTTGAACTCCTCCTAGGCTGTTGGTCTGATTCCCATAAAACGTGGCACACATCATCCTCAGACCATCATGACAAAAAGTTCTTAAAATGATTGACATTCATCAAAGCATTGTGAATAAGTGAATAAATTGGTCAGACGATGCCCATTTTTAATGACATGACCTATATCTGCCAATGTCTAAACTTAAAGGTGCAGTAGGAGATCTTGGAAAATGCTAACTTTAGCCTGATAGCACTGAAAGCGAACGTCCCACCCTCCCTGCAATCGCCGTCCAAAGCCACGCCCCCTGAACGCATATACGCTCAAAGACCAGAATGCCAGAGACAACATTACTACAATAGGCTACATCAGCGATTCCCAATTCCAGTCCATGTTCTGAAGTGAAGTAAACCCCTGCTCAGGGAGTAGGGAGCAATGAACACTGTGTAGGGATCATATCGATCGGAACACAGTTCATGCACGTAGCTCACTTCTAACGAGTTGGTTATCTGAATCGGGTGTGTTAACTAAGCGAGACATGCAAAATATGTGCGCGAGGACTGGAATTGGGAACCGCTGGGATGCCTACATCATGTGTCATTCACCGGCGAGAAAACTGGCAGAAGTACTACAATACCAGGAAGGAAGGTAGGGTTGTTGATGTTTGTCTGCCATTCTCGCTCCGTCTGCACAGCGTGCGAGACCACTTAACTTAATGATTGCTATCGGGATGTGAAGAGACTTTCAACCAGCCTAACAAAAAATGTTTCTGAAGACAATCACCTATTGCACCTTTAATGAAACTTAGAAATTTCATTACTTAGAGACAACAGGACATTCTGAAGACACCCACCAAGTTTTGTCAAATTCTGTTATCAAAAACGTTAACTCCACAACCATATGATCCAACAAGTTGTAAATTGGTATGCGGCATCTTTGTACACATGCTAACATATTCTTCAAATAAGACTCGTCAGTTTCATTAAACCCTAACTTACAGTATGTGGAGATTGTTGACTTTACACTAATAACAAAAAGATACACCACAATTGTACCACCTCTTTGTCTTAAAGGGTTAGTTCACCCAAAAATGAAAATTCTGTCATTAATTACTCACCCTCGTGTCGATCCAAACCTGTAAGACCTTCGTTCATCTTCGGAACACAAATTAAGATATTTCTGATGAATTCCGAGAGCTCTCTGACCCTGCATAGACAGCAAGAATCCTAACACGATCAAGGCTCAGAAACGTAGCAAGGACATCGTTAAAATAATCCATGTGGCATCAGTGGTTCAACCGTAACCTCCGTGTCACCCTGGTGCCATTTTGGAGAGTATCACATTCGTAAACAATGTATGCTGTTCTGTGTCAGCAGCACCTTACGCAGATACGTTACATACGTTGTTTACTCTTTGATCTGAACATAAACAACGTATCCACGTTGCATATGTTGTTTACGTATGTGATACTCTCCAAAATGGTGCTATGGGGTGACGCAGAGGAGACGAATTGTTGAATAAAGTCATTATTTTTGTTTTCTTTGCGCACAAAGTATTCTCGTAGCTTCGTAAAATTACGGTTGAACCACTGATGCCACATGGATTATTTTAACGATGTCCTTGCTACGTTTCTGAGCCTTGATCGTGTTAGGATTCTTGCTGTCTATGGGAGGGTCAGAGAGCTCTCGGAATACATCAAAAATATCTTAATTTGTGTTCCGAAGACGAACAAAGGTCTTACAGGTTTGGATCGACATGAGGGTGAGTAATTAATGACAGAATTTTCATTTTTGGGTGAACTAACCCTTTAACTACTGATGCTTGGACCCTGATAATTGCTGCCTGCGGGTATATTTCTAAATAAATAGACTATTTTACCTAAAATGTGTAGTTTTATGCTTAAAAGAATATTGCATCATTAGTGTAACAACATGCTAACATCAAACTATTCTGGAATCAACCTAGAGTCGCGTCCCTGATGTGCAATTTTGAGTGGCGAGAGGCATAGAGCATTCCAACTCAATCACATATGAAGACAGGATGCAGAGTTTGCAGTTTTAGGATATAGCTATTGTTAAAGAGATACTCACCAATGCTCCCTCCGGTCCAAACATCTGCAGGAAGTTGCCGATGAACTCGCGGGACTTCTCTTCCCATTTCTGGATCAGGTCGATGCTCTTCTCCTCCACCTTCTGCACAAACTCTTTACTCTTCTCCTCCACGTCCTTCACCTTCTTCTTCACCTTGTCCACACGCTCCTGAAGGTTGTACTTCTTTTCCTGTGTGTCGGTAATAATGCACAGCAACACATTGATTAAGAAAATCTAATTTCTAATATCGAATCTTAATCTTGAGACCATTTTCTACTAGTAAACGAATGAACGCTCACATTGATGAAGCTGACATTAAGCTCTTTTGCGGTGTAGCCACGTTGAAGATTCCGTCTGACGTAGACGTCATAATCTCGTACGATGCGTGTGATGACGTCAGAGGTGGAAATGCCCTCTGTCCGTTGGGTTGGTGCGAACATTCCTTGGGAAGGTTTTAAAGATTAGCATACCAGTTAAGAACAAGGACATTTAGTTTCCAATCAACCAACGAATGTTTTGTCAAAATACATTCTCCTAACCCAGTTTATTGCCAACTAACTACTATCAGTTTGCCATTCATGGGTTTATCTTCCCTAAAAGTGTAAATATTGAGCCTCTCAGGCACCACAGCACTGCAAAAAAAGGCTTATCTTACTCATTTTTCTCTTGTTTCCGGTCAAAATATCTAAAAAGTCTTAAATTAAGATGCATTTACTAGATAAGCTAAATGACATAAGATAATTTGTCTTGTTTCCAGGTGAAAAACTAAACTAAGTGCATTTTGCTTAAAATAAGTAAAATTATCTGCCAGTGGGCTAAGTAAAATACTCTTTTTTAAGAATATTTTACTTACCCCACTGGCAGATAATTTCACTCATTTTAAGCAAAATGCACTTAGTTTAGTTTGGTTTTTTTTTTGCCTGGAAACAAGACAAATTATCTTATGTCACTTTGCTTATGTAGTAAATGCATCTTAATTTAAGAATTTTTAGATATTTTGACCGGAAACAAGACAAAAATACTAAGTAAGATAAGCTTTTTTTTTTGCAGTGAGAAACTTTTAGTGTGGTTCATTCAAATTTGACAATCTCCTTCCAGCTCAACCAATAGCAAGAGTTTGGGGGTGTGGCTACTGTAGCAGGCGGAGCCAGAGGGTGCTCAGCCAGTACGGGATCATGGCTGATGCGTAATTCATTTACAGAAGTGCTAGCCAAAGTTCAAAGACTTGGTCAAATACACAGAGACAGACAATGGAGTAAAACCATTGTTTGGGTTTCAATCGAAATTCTTCTCGACAAGTAAGCTCAAGTTTTGCCACACATGTTAGCTCTTTACCGTCAAGCCCCAGATAAAATTTCAAGATATTGTAAGTATTAATCATAGTGGTATTTGCTTTATTTCTGTAGTAGCGCAGAATCTGCATATTTCACCTTTAAAATAATAAGTTCTTCACTGATTATAGTTTATACTCTGAAATTTCAGATGCAGAGATTGATTTCGGCATCAAAAACACATAAAGGTCATTTTCTGAAGCTGTTGTCCTCACCTGCTTCTTTGATGTGCTTGTAAACATCATCACTGTCAGCTGAGCAGTATGGGATATCATCATGGGCCACAAAGTCAATCTTAGGCATCAAAAAACAGTCGTTCATTACATAAAGACACAATTAATTGGCTCACCCCTTGCTTCCCATTTTACTTTCTTCCTCCAACACTAATATATGTATTATACTACTGCTCAGTTCTCTCTCGTCTTACCCGATGCTTGGTGAGGAACTCGGGCGTGAGAGTCCACGGAGCATTCCGGACCACCTCGTCCACATAGCGACAGTGACTGACCGCGTCATAGCGTTCATCCTCGTTCATGACGGTGAAGCCCTTTAACTTGTGTGTGAGGCCATCACTACACACTGCAGAGAGAGAGGCGCTAAATACAGACGGACTCTGTGCTATATGATCAGAATGATAAACAGTTCAAGAACTCCACAGACACTGTGCGCTCAGGATTACTTACCACCTACAATAAGATGAGTGTTTGGGAAAAGGCATTTAGCCTGCATGAGAGCGCGGGCATGTCCTGAGTGGAACATGTCGAAGATGCCATCAGCGTACACACGCACAGGCCTGTCGGCTGAAAACAATAAGAAGGACTTCAGCTTTTGTGGGAACTACTTCATTTAGACACACATTTCAAGTGAGTATAAAAGGTAAACAACAGAAAACAAAGTGTTTTATGTATAAATAGTACCGTTCAATAATTCGATTTTATTTTTTATTAAGAAATGACTACTTTTTTTCCAGCAAGAATGCATTAAATTGATTAAAAGTGACAATATTTCAAATAAACGTTCTTTCTATTTATAAAAAGAAACGTGTCAGTTTCCACAAAAATATTACGAAAATTTCAACACTGATAATAAAAAATACTAGAATGATTTCTGAAGGATCATAGGGTTGGGTATCGTTTGAATTTTATCGATTCCGATTCCGGTTCCGATTCTGCTTATCGATTTCGATTCTTATCGATTCCTAATTCCGATTCCAATAAGATGAAAAAAATTCATTAAACAAATTTTAAGTCAAATATTTAGATTTTAGATTTATTCTGTTTTATGTCTATGGTTTTATCAAAAAAATACCACAGAAAAAAAACAACTAGACTAATATAAATTTCAAACATTAAATTGTTAAAGACAAGTAAACAAATTAATTAGCAATAGCATAAATAAATAAAACTGAACAAATGTCAGGTACAGAAATTGAAATCAAAAGTTTAAAAACACTGTAGAGTTTTCTCTTCATAAATAAAATATTGATTAATCCTCATTAAATTTACGAAAGATATTCAGTCAGTTAATGATTTTCTTTTGTTCTTTGATTAACATTAATGATAGGCAGCACCTTTATTAGACTGCTGTCTCTTTAACACCGAACACACAGATCTAAAAATACTGTTACACATGCGTTTTCTTTCTCATCTGTTTACGTTCACTTAAGACAAAAAAACGGCTGTGTTTATGATGATATACCGACGTATTTTGTGCATACTGGTCGATAAATGTGAAAGAGAAGTCAGTTCTGGCCCAGAACAACCTTTGTGGAAATGCACGGAACAGTTCGAGAACAGACACATGTCGGGAACCTGCATCGGGACCACTGTTCTCTGTGCTCGCGCTTCAGATGTGTGCGCTGCACGCAAACAGTGTGCAAGTTGTTTCCCTTCCTGCACTTAAAGGGGTCATATGATGCTATTTTAAAGATCATTATTTTGTGTATTTGGTACCAACCCTATGTGACACTGAAGACTGGAGTAATGATGATGAAAATGTAGCACAGGAATAAATGGCATTTTAAAATATATTCAAATAGAAAAATAGCTTTTTTAATCGTTACAATGTTACTGTTTTTATTGGATTTTTAATCAGATAAATGCAGCCTTGGTGAGTATAAGATACGTCTTTCAAAAACATTGAATGGTAGTATAGATTAAAATAGAAACATTCTAAAAATTTCTAAAGTCATGGCCCAAAATATTGGCACGGTTACATTTTTGTCAAGTAACGCAACAATGTTTCTTTTGGTATCCACATATGCATTTCTTTTAGGGGTCCACAGAATAGGCATATTTTAGTAAACTCTTTCATTTCTAAAAGAAAAAGCAGAATAGATTTGTAATATCGATGCATCAAACATTTCTTTTTTTTTTTTTTTTTTTTTTTAGCTTAACTTGATGTACTAAAATGACAAAAACAAAAAAATTGGACATTACTGACACATAGATATATTTTTAAAAAAAATAGTAAAATAACAAAAACACAACACAATCACTAAAACTTACTAAATTAAAAACCAAGTTTCAGAAATGTATATGTCTCAGTCGAAGGTAACAGACCCTTTTCATATTTCCAGGGTTCTCATACAGTGGTGAACAGAAACTACAACAAATTTAATTTGCCCCAGTAGCAATAAAAAGATTCCATGATAGCATTTATAAAAGAGGAAAAAAGTATCTCGATTATGTTGGTCGGAAGAAAAAGATGTCAAATTTGCCATCACTTCCTCAGCTGTTGAATTAGAATGACTCACGCCTGTGTTAACCAGCGTTCTGTAGTTATTGCCAAGGTAATAAAACGCAAAATATAGTGTTATAAATATACACTGCATTTTTTTTAAAATTGGAAATATAAAAAAAAAACTAGATTTACAATGTTAATAACTGTGGAAAGGTGTCATTACAGTCTGTGAAATGGGTCCATTTGTCTTCCAACAGGACAATAACCCTGAAAACAACAATGACGACGTATGACAAAAGCCTGGAATTGTTAAAAACAAACAATTCAGAAGTGACAAATCCAGATGTGTATCCTACTGAATACCAATAACTGTGTCTGGAAGCAACATATGAAAGAAGAAAAGTGGCCCAAAATGCCATTAGAGAGGTGAAGGAATGTAATGAATCACAAAGGTTCATCCAAAGGTTGTAAATACAGTCAAAGTTAGTTTGTAATAAGCTTTTTTTAGCCTTTTTGTTTTGAAATACATGTGTGGATACAATGTTGAAATAATGCAAAAATGTTGCAATACAAATATGCATTATTTCTGGCCATGACCGTATATAATGGCCAATAAATTGACCTGAATGCAGTCATGCGGTCAGTGAATGAAAGTAACACAGAGCATCTGAATGGGTGTGTGGCAGGAGTTCGCTAGAGAGGGCAAATAACCTACGTGGAGTGCCTTTGCGAGCTTCCTCCATGGTGACGCGCTGATACGCCTTATCTTCCATTGACTCGAGCTGATCTGCATATGGAGCTGGGTATTGCAGACCCTGAGGGGCAAGAAGCATCACAGCCTTTGGGCTCAAACACCATCTCTCATCTGTACACATACTTACACCACCTTTATCTCACTCACCACTGTGCATCGCTTTAACTTCAGCGGTTTCTCGCCCTCTTCTGCCTCTCCATTTGAACCTTCTCTCTTTCTCTTCCTGGACAATCTTGCTGAACCGTGGGCCTCCATTCAGGCTCTATTAAAACATACAGAAAAAACTACAGGAATGAGGATAATAACAAAAAGACATTTATTGTACTCCATCTGGGTGGTACAAAAAAATACAGAAATCAATAGCAGTATAAGTCCAGATATTGCAAAGAGTATTTCATAACACGGAGTTGCACAAAATATGAAATATCCCTGTGTCAGGAGAATTGGCTGTGGTGCAAACTATTCGGCCATGTTGAAGATAAATGTCCAGATGTCTTTCTGATCTTCACAGGCCGGGCTAAAGGGGTGAAGAACATGAAATCTGCCAAGAACATGTGCAAGTCCAATATGAGAAATTACATTCTGCATAAGGAAAATAAAATGTAATTTAAATGTAATGACAATTTGAAAATGTTATTAACATTTTTTTTTTTACATTTTTGTTTGATTCCGTATTGACAGAATGGCTTTTCTTTCTCTTCCTGGACAATCTTGCTGAACCGTGGGCCTCCATTCAGGCTCTATTAAAACATACAGAAAAAACTACAGGAATGAGGATAATAACAAAAAGACATTTATTGTACTCCATCTGGGTGGTACAAAAAAATACAGAAATCAATAGCAGTATAAGTCCAGATATTGCAAAGAGTATTTCATAACACGGAGTTGCACAAAATATGAAATATCCCTGTGTCAGGAGAATTGGCTGTGGTGCAAACTATTCGGCCATGTTGAAGATAAATGTCCAGATGTCTTTCTGATCTTCACAGGCCGGGCTAAAGGGGTGAAGAACATGAAATCTGCCAAGAACATGTGCAAGTCCAATATGAGAAATTACATTCTGCATAAGGAAAATAAAATGTAATTTAAATGTAATGACAATTTGAAAATGTTATTAACATTTTTTTTTTTACATTTTTGTTTGATTCCGTATTGACGGAATGGCTTTCATTACTGGATAACATTAATGACAATGAAATATTTTTTGTGTTGCAGTAATGAGAATTTAAAATGTGGGGAGAGAACGTGCATAATTGCAATTAAAATGAAGGCAAAATGCAAATAAAATAGGTTTAAATTTGCGATAACACTGAAGTGCTGTCAAATGATTAATCGCGATTAATCGCATCCAAAATAAAAAAAATTTGTTTACATAATATATGTATGTGTACTGTGTATATTTATTATGTATATTTAAATACACACACATACTGTATATATTTTGAAAATATATATGTATATATTTCTATTCTTATATTTTATATTATATATAAATTTAATATATAAACATAACATATTTTTATTAAATACATACATGCATGTGTTTGTATTTATATATACACAATAAATGTACACAGAATACACGCATATATTATGTAAACAAAAACTTTTATTTTGGATGCGAAGAACATGAAATCTGCCAAGAACATGTGCAAGTCCAATATGAGAAATTACATTCTGCATAAGGAAAATAAAATGTAATTTAAATGTAATGACAATTTGAAAATGTTATTAACATTTTTTTTTTTACATTTTTGTTTGATTCCGTATTGACAGAATGGCTTTCATTACTGGATAACATTAATGACAATGAAATATTTTTTGTGTTGCAGTAATGAGAATTTAAAATGTGGGGAGAGAACGTGCATAATTGCAATTAAAATGAAGGCAAAATGCAAATAAAATAGGTTTAAATTTGCGATAACACTGAAGTAGCAACAGACATTTTCTTATGTACTGTAATAATTGTAAAAAGAGGAGCAGGTTTTAAACGGACTAAATGATTGGGAAAGTCCAACAAAAGTCTGATGTTTTACCGGAAGATTGAATTATTATGACATTTCGATAAAGAATTACAAGGTCAACTTTAAAAAAATTAAACATGCATGGATGAATTATTCACAATAAGATCAATAACATTGCATTTAGAAAATTGACTTTATTTTTAGTTTTTTTTTTATTATATAAATTTATATTTATATAATTTATATAATTATATAAAATTATATATATAATTCCGTATATCCCTTGGTGGAAATTGGATTCCATAAATTTTAGCTAAAAATCTGAAGAATTTATATATA
>NW_015662161.1:102802-122915 GCF_001515625.1 Sinocyclocheilus rhinocerous
AACGATTAATTGCATCCAAAATAAAAGTTTTTGTTTGCATAATATGTGTGTGCACATTATTATGTATATAAATATACACATACAGTATATATTTTGAAAATATTTACATGTATATACATTTATATATTTATATTCTTATATTTTATATTATATATAAATTTAATATATAAACATAACATATTTTTATTAAATACATACATGCATGTGTTTGTATTTATATATACACAATAAATGTACACAGAATACACGCATATATTATGTAAACAAAAACTTTTATTTTGGATGCGATTAATCGCGATTAATCGTTTGACAGCACTAATATATATATATGTACAAATTCAACAGCTCAGAAATGCAAGTCTGAATTATGAGATGTAAACTCACAATTCTGAATAAAAAATAGGTCTTAATTATGAGAGGTAAACTCAGAGAAAAGAACACAGAATTCTGAGTTTATATCTTGAAATTTTGACTTTTTTCTCAGAATTTGGAGTTTACATATCACAGTTCTGTTTTTTGGTTTCCACTATGGAATTAAAAATAAAAAAGTTAAATTCAAATGGAAAACTATGAGAGAAATTGATGACTTGTGAAGTAAAAAAAAAAAAAAAATCACAATTATTTGTTTTTCATCCTGTGGTGGAAACAGGTATTCATAGAAGTTAGCCATTTCTTCATGAAAAGGTGGGGAAAAAACAGTCCATACAGTCAAGATTGCAAAAAAGTACATTAAAAAACTGAGCTCAGGTCAACAGCAACACAGATTTCCAGAACAAGCCCATGGAAACCCTTCCTCATTCCTTCATCTAAACACAGAGCCTTGCGTCTTATCAGGGTGAATGCATGAGTGAATGAAGCAAAAGGTGAGGAATGTGACCCGAAAACAACATTACATCCATTATAGCACACTCATAACTGACTCATCAACTAAATACGACCCTGCTTTGAGATCTGGCACTGATATAAACAAACTAAACTAAGGCCAGCTCATGTTTCAGAGCACACACTAGCATTAGGACGACAAGGAGATGAAGACAGATCAGCACTTTAGGTTATAATACAAACACAATCCCATTATTTCTCTCTTATCTAAGAGCACAGAGTCCGAATTAAGTGCACACACTATTAAGTGCAATCCCAGCTGTGCGAGAGTGTATATAATATAATGCAAGGGTCACAAAAATTATCATTAGTTCACAGACAGGGCCACCGTCCGTTATAATGCTCCACATTCCTGGCATGAAGTTAGTTCAGAGAAAAACATAACAAACCACTGGAATAGAGGTTTTTATACAGTATGAAATAACAGTGGGAGTGTCTCAAAAAGTGACAGTATAGTTCAACTACTCAACCAAACAGCTAACTTGATAAACATAACGTTTTGAGCTCGCATGTCAAGCAACACTACACACCAGCTGGCTCTTGTTGATTATCTTTAGGACGCATATACAGACATGAACACTCATTAGCTGCTTACCCTTGTGTTTTAGTGCAGTTATTCGCTTAGATCGTGTTAAAGGGGTTTTGAACGTTTGTGTTTCTTTAGGTCGAGGTCTGACAGGAGCCGAAGTGTCTCGCGGTTTAAATGTCTCTGTGTTCGTGATCTCAGACCTTCAGTTCCGATTTGACAGGAGCCACAAAAGAGACTGGGATCAACTTAATTCGGCTCCAAGATGGCAGCAAAACCATGGAGTTTCAAAATAAAAGTCCTACCATCGTCCCCGCATGTTAAAAGTAGGATCGCTATTTATCCGTTGAGAGTGTTATTAAATGTAATACGGAGCCCCTAAAGGGACATGGTGGTGGAAAAAAAATTAGGGGTGGGAGGAAATTTTTTTTTGCGTTCTCTCGCAAAACTTTTGCGTTCCCTCGAGAAACTTTGCGTTCCCTCGCAAAACTTTTGCGTTCTCTCGCAAAAGATATTTGCGTTTTGCGAGGGAACGCAAAAGTTTTGCGAGAGAACGCAAAAAATCTGACAAATATTTTTTCCTCCCACCCCAAATTTTTTCACTCAATCTGATTTTTTTCCGCCACCATGTCCCTTTAGGGGCTCCGTAAATACAAATGCAAATAACTCTTTTTTTTTTTTTTTTTTTTTCATTTTATATACTTTCCTGGTATAATTGAAAAAGTTTTTCATGATTATCACGATTCCCACCTTGACGATCAGCCAACCCAGTGACTCTCTTGGTAACAAAAAAACAAATAAATACTGGAACATTTCTCAAAATATCTTTTATGTTACGTGAGTCGTGACATGAGGGTAAATTAAATAGTGATAGCATTTTCATTTTTTGCCAGACTGTCATTTTAATGTTCATTCAGATTTGAACGTTAAAAATCTCGTTGGAATAGTTTAAGCAAATTCTATTTATTTTTTTGTCAGTGTCAGTGGTTTTCCTTTACAGACCCTTCACCAACCCCTTGTTGAATGCTCAAGGTTAAAGCCTTAAAATTATTTTCTAGTCGTATACAATTTTTATTCTAATGTACTTTTTCTGTTAGAATTAACTTGTATGAAATTGTGTTAAATACAAATATATAAAAATATATAAATCGTGCCTATAATTACTTTTGAAATTATTAACAATTTTATTTTATTTATTTTTTTATGGATTATACTGGAAAATCAGAATATATAATTTACTGTTATGCACTGTTTAAAAAAAGACCTCAGTTGGTTGAGAGTGAACCGTGTGCAGAGTTGTAATCTAGACAAATCCATTATTTATAAAATGTGGAAAATAGATATAATGATGAATAAGTATAAACTTTGATTGCTTGTGTAGGTTGAGGAAGCACGTTTAAGTAATTGCGCTCAGGCATTTTCTCAGTCGCCTGCACTGGGTCCTTCATTCCTCCTGAAGGACTTTTCTGGTTGCCTGTCCACGTGGAGATGAGTAAGTGAAAGCGAGTGTCATCATGCGCTCTTAAAGCGGTAAAGACGGCTTCATTGTGTAGCATGTGGGTAAGTAGTGAATGTTATTTGTACATGAGCAGGTTTTATAGTAAATGTTTACTTTTAGTGGTACGATTATGAAAATGGAGGATTTCGTTTTGTGGAATAGCCCGTTGAATGCTGTCCAGTCGTCGTTCTTCAAATATTCCCCGTTTATTTTAGATACTCGTGCAAATAAATCTTTCTGTTGTCACATTTAAAAATGGCTTATCTGTGACTCTTGAGCAGCTTGGAATATTCTATTAAATATGTAATCAAACGTACCTCAGCATTGGATTTTTAAAGATTATTGTTGCTCTCGTGGTTTTCATTTTTGCAAGTACAGTTCATTATTTGCTGATATTATTATTATTATTTTCCCCCAGCATTACATTGAAAGCAGCAGGAAATGGCTGGTGCACCGTGTCACGTGTTGACCCCATGAGGTGTGAATCTACATTTTGTAAGAATTTGCATCAACAGCTGATTTTAAATACAGTTATTGAAAAAATAGAATAAAGTGAAGCTAGTTCCATTAGAATGCAAGTTATACTAGATATACGGTTCTCTGTCTTGCCTTTGTGTTGCCCATTCATTTTCCTTTAGATGAATGTGGTGTCAACTAAGGCGCACAATAAATCTTGAAATAGTCTAATTTATGAGAGAACACTCTAATTGTTCCTCTTGCTTGTGCTATGACAAGAACAGTGTTCACAATTATCTACATTCATGACTTGATCATTTGTGTGCATGCTTTAACAATCATATTCTATCATTTCAGGTGAGCAGGGTCAGGGTTACATGACACCTGGTATGCAGCTATGAACATTTTCAATTCTCTTAAGTGTTTAAAAAGAAGTTTTAGTACAGCTAGAGTGAAGCTAATCATTAAATATGTAATCAAACGTACCTCAGCACTGGATTTTTAAAGATTATTGTTGCTCTCGTGGTTTTCATTTTTGCAAGTACAGTTCATTATTTGCTGATATTATTATTATTATTATTTTCCCCCAGCATTACATTGAAAGCAGCAGGAAATGGCTGGTGCACCGTGTCACGTGTTGACCCCATGAGGTGTGAATCTACATTTTGTAAGAATTTGCATCAACAGCTGATTTTAAATACAGTTATTGAAAAAATAGAATAAAGTGAAGCTAGTTCCATTAGAATGCAAGTTATACTAGATATACGGTTCTCTGTCTTGCCTTTGTGTTGCCCATTCATTTTCCTTTAGATGAATGTGGTGTCAACTAAGGCGCACAATAAATCTTGAAATAGTCTAATTTATGAGAGAACACTCTAATTGTTCCTCTTGCTTGTGCTATGACAAGAACAGTGTTCACAATTATCTACATTCATGACTTGATCATTTGTGTGCATGCTTTAACAATCATATTCTATCATTTCAGGTGAGCAGGGTCAGGGTTACATGACACCTGGTATGCAGCTATGAACATTTTCAATTCTCTTAAGTGTTTAAAAAGAAGTTTTAGTACAGCTAGAGTGAAGCTAATCATGCCTTATGTGTTACCTGTTCATTGCTGTTCAGATGAATGTGGTGTCAACTAGGGCAGACATTAATACATGAGGTGGCTGATGAAAGGCGTTTACATCTGTGCCTTTCAAAAGTGTCATGTTATGGACATCAACAATCGATGATGCATTTTACTACATGATGATGTAATCCATAAAAATGCAAAGCTTAATGCTAATTCCGTGTCATCCTGTCTATTATAAAGGGTCTATATTCACCAAGGAGTGATCCCAGCATTCAAGGACTAGTGGCGTGTGAGGTGAGTTTTACCAACTATTTTTAAAACGGTTCCCTCTTTTGCTGCTTTGCAGAAGTGTTGCGTGCGTGAATTTGAGTTCAATAAGGGCTGACTTGATTTATACACTGTAAAAAATAACCGTGAATTTAACGGTAAAAGACTGTAAAAATGCTACAGTAAAAACCTGTTAAATGGTTAACGGTAAATTCCCCTACTATATACGGTGAAAAACTGTATTGGACATTAATTTTACGGTAGTATACAGTTAAATTCCGGCAACCACAGCTGACGTTTTTTTACCGTAAATTTTTTACAGTGTAGAGCTGTGCACATTGCTAGATTTTCAGCATTCATATGTTCATGCTGTGTTCCTGTGGCTTAATATTTCTTGTTGTTCTCTTCCAGATGCTGTTTTCTGCGAGATTTGTGAATCTGCACTACATTCTTTTATAAATAAAACCTTCTGCTTAACAGTCTTGTCTTTTGTATGTGGATGTTTTTTGGTCTCTTGAAAATCAGTTTAAATGTTTTGTGGTACACGGCATAAAAAGTAAATAGTCCAAACTTTTCTCAGTTTCCACATTAGAAATAGTTGTTCCACTTTTCACTTGCGTTGTCTTTAGCATTGTTTTTAGCATTACAAATGATTTTTCTCATGTGCATATCTCAGATAGCCATGACCCTTTTGATATATGGTCACCTGACAAATATTTCGCAGTCTCTTGGATTATAGGATTGCACATCACGGGTATGAATAAAATATATTACAGTGGATAAAGATCTGACAGTTTTCTGTACTCCTGAAAAACGCGAGGGGAAATCCACAAATTACACTGTGTGAAAAAAAGTTACATTTAAAGGACATTCTGGGAATTTATATGAGCATTTGATGTGAATAATGCCTATGAGCATTTCCCTGGTGTTATCACCATGTGACTTGGCAGTGTTATATGATACAGAAGACAAATATGCCTGCAAACCACAGTGATTATAAACCAGGTCAAGTCATTGTATCGTCTCTGATTTTATCTAACCTACTTTAATGTGATCTATATACAGGTTGGGTTTTATCAAGAGATACAAATGGTTTCATTAAGGTGTGGTAGATTGTGCAGATGTGTACCAGCAAACGCAAAAACAAATAAGAGGGAATATAACAAAATGCTAGCTTTTATCTTCATATATTTAGATTTTATTAAACAAAATTCATTACGTTTGTTACTTTTCATATTTCACTAACAGTGCTGGGTAGTAACTGATTACATGTAATCTGAATTATGCAATCAGATTCCAAAAATGTAGCACTTGTAATTAGATTCTATTACATTTTAAAATGCTCGTATTCAGAATACAGTTATTTTTAAACCTTTAAGTAATGTAATGTTTAATGCATTTCACAAAAAAATTGAATATATTTGATTTCTCTTTAATAACAATAATCCCATTCAAATGTTAGGCCATAATAAGAAATCTAAAAGAAGTCCAAATGCATTAGCTAAACTGAGTGATCTAAATGAAACTACTGACTAAAGTTTTCATCATAATTTGTAAGTAATCCACCCAGCACTGTTCACTAAAATTTTGATTACGTGGAATAATAATGTCTTAGGTTTTCTTTTAGTTCACTAAAGGATTTTATAATTGTTTTGTCTAGCTATTAGAAACCGAAATATATATATATATATATAAAAAGTTTCACTACATTGAAATATTCTAAGAAATTAAATCTCAAGAAATCTAAAAGAAGTCCAAATGCATTAGCTAAATTGAGTGATCTAAATGAAACTACTGACTACAGTTTTCATCATAATTTGTAAGTAATCCACCCAGCAATGTTCACTAAAATTTTGATTACGTGGAATAATGTCTTAGGTTTTCTTTTAGTTCACTAAAGGATTTTATAATTGTTTTGTCTAGCTATTAGAAACCGAAATATATATATATATATATAAAAAGTTTCACTACATTGAAATATTCTAAGAAATTAAATCTCTGCTTTTTTGTTGATATATTATAGTAAAGTTGAATGATACGTAAAATAAGATTTTAGAAAGGGATAACGCTTAAATTGTAACTATTGCTTAAACAGTTATTGTGTTATCATCTTTATTTGGAATTTAAATTATTCCTATGTACTTCAATGACATACTTCATGACTTCTCCTCTGGACATGACACAGTTTACTCAGGGCATGTTGTGTCACTGGAACACCTTTTTTCAGAAGTGCTGTTTTTTAGCTGTATGTATGTGATTCTAGTTGATATTAGACATTGAAATATATTTAGATACATTCTCCTTGCCTAGAGGACAAAGTAGGTAAGCGGCCCCGTTTACCCCACTCTCCAAATGGCATTCTTTCAGTAGAATGACCCCAAGTAACTTTTTTCCCCACACCTACCACCCCTCTCCGCTAGAGGGAGCGCGTTTCCCCGGGCATTCGGTGTCAATGAAAGCAATACAAAACCCTCTGTAAGGAGAGCACAGGGAAGCTCTCCGAGAAACCACGGCATTCCTGACTAAAATAAGCTTCTTTATCACACATTTCACGCACTATCCTCCGTTCTCAACAGGCGGGACGCAGTGAATAAGAGTATGGGTCATTAATCGCCTTTCAAACCCATCAGCTCATGGAATATTCGCGCTGATAGAGAAGATTCCTGGGAACTCCGGGGGAAGGCAAGGAAGCAAAGAAAGAAAGAAAGAACGGGATTAACAAAAAAGTCAACTGGCGGGTGAAAGCGAGCAAAAGCCCACTCTGGAGGGGCATCAGGGGAGCCCCTGCGCTGGATGACCGCCGTTCACTTCTCCCCAGCGGTCTGCAATGGGGGAGACTAAAGTTATCTACCATCTCGACGACCAGGAAACTCCATACCTGGTCAAACTGCCCATCCCTGCCGAAAGGGTCACCCTTTTGGACCTGAAAAATGCCCTCAAGAAACCAAACTACAAGTTTTTCTTTAAATCTATGGACGATGACTTTGGGTGAGCCTACCGCACATTAGTTTTCTTCGCACTTCTGCATGTATTTCTCGGGTTTAACGCACAATTCCAGGTCTTCGCACATTTTCTCTCCTTGTTTGGATCGTGGATCGACTGCCGTGATTTTTCAGAGGCTGATATAATGTCTTTTATTAGTTGTGTTGGACACAACTGTGTGTGAAAGCAGTCAAATGAACAGTGTGTGTGTGCGGGGTTCAGCAGGGGTGAATGTTAGGTGCTGTTCAATTGACGACGGCATCCATTTTAAGGCTGGATTACTCTCAAATATGGCTTTTGGCCTGTCGGTACGAGCTTTGGGGTGCAGTTAGTTAGTTAGGTAGTTAGTTAGTGAATGGTTGGTGACCACAGTCAAAGTATCACAGCAGGGAGTAGTTTAGGATCCTTTCTTCTTGAATGTTCTTCAGCGTCAGTCTAAATTACCATGACTACACAAAAAGCATTCTTGGTTTTGGGGTTTCTTTATGCTTATTGTGTTCAGATCCGGTTCCTAGAGTATTTTCTTTTTTTTTTCACAAAGCACCTCCGCGTCAGAACATTTATGAGCGAGTATCGCCGAAACTGAACCGTTTAACTAACACTTTGAGGAATGTTCCACCTCGATTCAAAAGCACAGAAGTACAGTGGAATCGATTTGAATGTGCAGTGCGCATGCGCTGTTCAGCGGCCATATGTCCCCAAAACCCAACATCCCCCCCAAAATGATGAAAACATTCGAGGTGCGTTTCTATGGAATTTTGGACGCGTTTAACGTTATTTATGGTGTGGTCTTGGTCATTAGCCATAGACTCACTTTTCCACGGTTTCCATTCCTTTGGAGTTCATGTGAACTCTCTTACCTCTTATTTAGGCCTTTAAAAGCAGACCTTGTATATTTGGATGAGTAGACCAGGGTTGCCAGGTCATGGAAAACCTGGAAATATCAGGGGATTTTAAAGTGAGGTACAGCATGGAAATTATACTTAAGAAATATAATTTTTTCAAGCCTTGCTTTGCGTTTAACATATACTTGATTGGATATTACTAGTCGTGAGTGCTTGTAAAGAGTAAAACGTGCTTGCAAGGTAGTGTTTGGAATGTCTTATTGGAGATAATGTGTATTTCATATATTACAGTATGATCATCAAATAGATGAATTAAAATCTGGCCAGCAATATCTCTAGATTGACTTATAAATAAAATAAGAAATCATTTGTCAATCATCATGACTAGTTCGAAAGCTCATGAAAACAAATTGACTTTGAGATGGACTTTTTTGGGCTTTTTCTTTATATACCGGCATTATTACAATATATTGTGCTTGATGGGCCAATAGTTACTTGTACGTTGATTGAAGTAACTGGAAATGTTGTGAAACGTGGCTTCATATTTGTGTTCCGGTTTAAAAGTGCATTATATATAGTGTTACCTGTATCTTTAAACTAACCCCTAGCTTGTGAATAAGTCTCATTTGGAGTGCTGGCTAGTGTTCTTATCTTGTCTGTCTGTTGCATTAGGCCAAAGAATGTTGACTTGGAACAACTGCAGGCAGTGACTGTGGAATGCCCTGATCGCTTCAGCGCTGGCAGCTTTACAACCTTCCCCAGTGAAATATGTTGTAGTTTGATCGTCCCGTTCCCCTCCCTTTAACTCCCCTTCAAAAAAGTTCATTAAAAGCTTAAAGATGTTTGTCATTGAAGGGCAGCCTCAGATTTCTGCCAAATGGAAATGAATAGCTCAATTGAATCTGTCTCTATTGATGTTTTACATGTCTGTCAACACAACAAAGGGTCTTTTTACACATTTTTAAATGCCGTTATTGGATTAGAGTGTTTGTAAATTAATACTTTTTTTTTTTTTTTTTTGCTGTGTGCAGTGCACATCAAAATGGGTAGTTTATGTTAAAAACGGGTAGTATAGAATAACGAAATAATCTGGTTTTAAAATATTAAGCATCTGTAGCATGGTTTTGAATACCACAGAAAATAATTTTGACTCGTCCCTTGGTTTGTAAAGGATATTTCACTTTTTAAAAGTTGACACTATACTGCATGATCCAACTATACTATACAGGTGCATCTCAATAAATTAGAATGTCGTGGAAAAGTTCATTTATTTCAGTAATTCAACTCAAATTGTGAAAATAGTACATATTAATTGGGGTCAGTAAGATTTATTTATATGTTTAAAAAGAGGTATCTTATGCTCACCACGGCTGCATTTATTTGATCAAAAATATAGTAAAAACTGTAATTTTGTGAAATAGTATTGCAATTCAGAATAGGGGTTGTCTAATTTAATACATTAAAAAGTAATTTATTCCTGTGATGCAGATCTAAATTTTCAGCATCGTTACTCCAGTCTTCAGTGTCACGTGATCCTTCAGAAATCATTCTAATATGCTGATTTGCTGCTCATGATTATTATCAGTGTAGAATTTTTTTGTTTTGTTGGGAAACCATGATTTCTTGTATGAGTAGAACGTTCAAAAGAACAGTGAAATAGAAATCTTTTGTGTCCGTGTAAAAATCCTTTTTGTTACTTTCAGTTTAATGCATCCTTGCTAAATGAAAGTTTTGCACGATAGTGTATATGATAATTCAGAGCAAGCATGGAATATTTGTGCTTTTGACCACACCACAGGATTATTTAATTTTCAAGCATTGGTACCTGATATCCTGTATAGGAATAAAAAAAATACAATTAAAAAGTCATGGAAATGTAATGGTCATAAAGAGTGGGAAACCTGATTTATTGTTTGCCTCATGGCATTTATGTATACACATTTTTGTGGTATGTTTTACAAACTGATAGTGGAATCTAAATGATCTGTTTCAGAGTGTCATGTTACAATCTTGTTGGTTGTAAATGATGTAAGCTTGTGCTAGTTTTACATATGAGCATTTGAACAAACAGGTCTTTTCATACAGATTCGCAAACTCAACTTTCTAGTGGTACATCTTGTACAGCTGAAATATCTTTGAATTCATGAGTTTGGGATCTTATCTGCTGGAGTCTCCCTGCGTTCAGTCCTTTGTGTGTTCTGTGAGCACGTGTGTGTGCATGTTTATCTGATTTATGCCTTTCTGATCCAACCCGTCCTTTCTTTCATCTAATGGCATTGTCTCATTTACGTATTCTAATTTATTCCCAGCCAGACACTCTGGGGATCTCTAAAGCTGAGCTTTCTTTTTTGCAGTTCGCACACAGACTGTGGTTGGAAAACAAGACCTGTCTGTTCTGATTTTTTTTCTCTGCAGGGTGGTCAAGGAGGAAATCGCCGACGACAATGCAAAGCTTCCCTGTTACAATGGCCGTGTGATTTGCTGGGTGAGCACAGAAACACGCACACATCCCATCTAGTCCTGCATCTTAATTCCCTGGTGTTTCTTGCATAATAGATCAGCCTTTTAATTCAGTCCATTCCCGGTTCTCTTGAGTGCTGGCTCTGCTGTATTTGTATTTTTCAAAGAGTCTGCCAGTCATTCCTGCTTAAGGTTCACTTCGGTCTTATGCAGCTAATCAAAGACTTTGGTTTGCTGCATAAGCTTTGTCTTATGAGCGACTCTTTATATTTAAATGGCATGCAACCACAAAGAACATCTTTTTCATTCTCAATGACAGCGTATGCACGAACAAACACACGATTAATATATTACTATTTAAACAAAGCAGTTTTGGGGTAAGTACAAATGGCCTTCCGATTTCCTCACACCAATAAGAGGAGAGATGAACGTGACTGGAATTTTAGATGAACTGCCAGTGATCCAGGCAGTATTCAAGAACATGAGCAGAGCTTCACGTGACAGTGAGATACGTTTTGTAATGTGGGATATTTTTGAATCACCACTATTTCATTGATTATGAAAAACAAAGATATTTTGCAAAACGTCTTTACAATAGCGTAATGGAACGCGCTGATGACGTATCATGCAAATACATACGTTGACAGGTAGGTAGTGCAGCCTATCATAGCCCTCGGGCCGAGGGATGCAATTGGATGAATATTTTATAGCCTTACACCTTCCACAGATGAAATACATATACATATCTGTGTGACAAAGTCAATAAGTCTCTTAAAATATCAGATAGTTTGAGCTTTTAGTGACAAGGCAAGGTTAGTTCAGGTTGCAAAATGTCATGTGGTGCAGCACCCCAAAACATACTGCTATTTATACATTAATATTTCATGATTTTGTAAAAAATACTTTTTATCCCGAAGAATATGATGATGAGAAAAATGGTGTACACACAATTTTTACTTGACGGTTGCACCACATGACATTTTTAGAGTCATTAAATGTAAACCTTTTTGAAAATGGTATAAAGTTTTTTTTGTAAAACCATATGAAACCAACATGAATACAAGAAAACAACCAAGGTCTTGTTTTTAAAAAAAGATTTACATTCACTTTAATTTGCCATTTTTATTGCTCTGTTTTTAAATGTTGCGTGACCCATCATAGTAAAAGTTCTCTTGGGATCTGGAACCATTTTATAGGCCATGTATGAAGATTAGGGTATTGTAATATATTTGTATAGTGAGGGGATATATAGCGAGTTTATATACTGAGAGATCAGTGACAGGAGTTTGTAGTACAGGTATGTTAGATTGCGATGTACCCCCATTAACCATTTTGCTTAAAAAAGGGTGTTTTCTCAATGATAAGCTGAAACTGTGTTTAACCATGTGTTGATTCAAATATAACCACTTCAGGTTACTGTGAACTGCATATCATTGTTTCTTTGGTAGCTGGTGTCATCAGACGGCTCCCACTCAGATGGATGCTCAGTAGCGGAGAGTCAGTCCGAGCTGCCACCGTCTCACGAGAGAAGCCAAGGCATTGGAGATTCCAGACCCCCGTCCTTCCAGTACGCTGTGTTGTACAAATGATCAGATCGAATCACAAGTTGGCAGTAAAACTCAAAACAAGGAGCATGTTCTCAGAGTCTTTTGTTTCTGTACTCTTTAATCTTCTCTCGCACACAGTCCAAAGGCTGCAGGCAGCCGGCACGGTGTGGACGATGAGACGGAGACTGATTCGGTCGTGTCACACAGGAGGGAGAGGGACAGATCGCGCAGGAAACACTCACATGAGCACTCTGGTGCGTGTCAACACTCTCATCTCACTGTGCATGTCTTACGATGTCATGGTGTTTTATCAGTAAAAGGTTCATATTTAAAAGTAAGAATAGTTCATATTTGGAACAACTAAGCATTAATATCAGTGGTAATTCATCTAGGAGGAAGGCAGAATGGCTACTCACGGGTCGGCAGAGGCATGGATCTGGGAGGTTATGACATCTGTGACAGCCGTTCTTCCCTCATGAGCAGTGAACTGGAATCAAGCAGCTGTTTCGACTCGGATGACGGCTCCACCAGCCAGTGAGTCTCGTTCTTAAACCGGTGCGCTCAATATGATTACAATCACGGCGAGCCCCAGTGGTTTAGTGAGGTTTTTCAGAGCTCTGACTTGAGCAATTTGACAAGCAGGTGTGGGTAATCATAGTTTATAGAGATTTTGGAAATTGTTTAAAATAAATGTATATTAATGTTATTGATAGGGTTGGGAATGCTATTTTGTTAGGGTTGGTCATTTTATGGTAGGAGATGTGCTGTTTAACAATAATTAGACAAGATTAGGAAATGCTAAAATTGAATATTTTATTGAATAGGGCTGTGCAATAATGGTTAATCATGATTATTTTGCTCAAAACTATAATCACGGTTATTGATTTGTATGTCAGATAAGCTCAAATCAACCGAAAAAGTCAACTCGCACGCTTTGCGGATTTCACAGCAAACAGCGCAAATGGTCTCATGAAAGAACATAGACTTGCTGTATTGCACTTTTGTTTGAGCAGAATATCTCCGTAAAGATCGCTAAACTCCAACTTATATGTTTAACGAAACTTAAAAGTTTCACGTATACACGACAACGTTTTCAAAACGATTCGCACTTACACATATCTGCGAAAACGGATGCCAGGCCAGTAGTTGGCGCTGTCACCTTGTTAGTAAACAGTACCTGTAGGGAAGTGACGATTATATGTTGTATATGATGCGTCTCCGCTGTTGGTTGTAATATTGGTGAAGTAAATCCACACTTTGCTGAAGAAGCGTTAGCAAACTCTTGGGCAGCAACAACAACAGTACCATGTACTCCGCCGTTGTTGTATATGTTTGTTCGCGCTTGCCTTTAAAATCGACACGTACTGCGCATGTCTACATACACGTAATACGCACGTGCATGACGTCACCGTTTTCAAAGATTACCGTATTGGGTGTTTGCACGGAAACAATAACGGTGCCGTTTTCGAAAACTTGCACTTTGAAACCCGTTTTCAAAAATATGCGTTTTCAGTTCCCAAAACGCCGTTGTCGTGTAAACGAACAAGCAAAACGCATAAAAAGTTTCCTGTTTTTGGCTGAAAACGTTGTCGTGTAAACGACCCCTAAGAGAAAAGCTCTGTTTGGGGATTTAAACTCTGTAAACGAACAAGCAAAACGCATAAAAAGTTTCCTGTTTTTGGCTGAAAACTTTGTCGTGTAAACGACCCCTAAGAGAAAAGCTCTGTTTGGGGATTTAAACTCTTGACATCTGGCAACCATAAAAGCTTGTGGAGGCTTGTAACCAATGCAAGATTATGCCAAATTAAAATGAAACATTTGCAGGATAAACGTTTGTTCATCTTCTGTATTTTTATGAAATCTGAGAGATTTCACTCTCCATTGAAAAACAGCAGCATCATTATATCCGTTTTTCACAAATCAATCATTCCTCTTAAGAAAAGTTGGTTTAAACTGCTCGATTCATATGGAAACGTCAAAGTTTTGGGGGAGTTAAATCTTTCAGTGGAGTGACAGAAGTCTCTCTGATTTCATTAAAAATATCTTCATATTATGGTATAGTTACAACATGAGATGAGGGTGACACAATCTTCATTTTTGGGTGAACTATCTCTATTAATTCTTTCTTATTCCTATCCCTAGTGATCAATAATGTTTCACATTGGCTGTGGCTCAAAACAAACTGAAATGGGAAGCTCATGTAATCACCATATTGTGACATCCGTTCTGCAGTTTCAGCAGTGTTACGGAGCAAAGCGGCTCGTCCAGGCTAATGAGACGACACCGCCGGCGGAGACGCAGACCCAAAGCCCAGCAAATGGAGAGGGTGAGACAGCAGGCAGAGCTCTTTAAGTGTCTAATACGATAAGTGTTAAAACTATCTTTGTCTTTCTTTCTTCAGTCTTCATCTTTCAGTAGCATCACTGACTCCACTATGTCGCTGAATATCATCACTGTCACTTTAAATATGGGTGAGTCAGCATTACACGGTTTTATTTGTTGCTTTTTAATGAAACTCTGATTATATGAACAATAAAATACAGCCGTGAGTGCCTTATTGCTTTAATTAAATTGGTGCTGTATAATTAAATTATTAAAGGCACTTTTTTTTTTTCTCTCTCTCTGATATAAGAACTAAGGATGATATTATAGATGTGCAAAGCTATATATTATTAAAGTCCACTAGTTGCCATAAGTCTCTCTTGCTTTATCCTCATTTAGAGAAATATAACTTCCTGGGCATCAGTATCGTCGGTCAGAGTAACGAGCGCGGTGATGGAGGCATCTACATCGGCTCCATAATGAAGGGCGGAGCGGTGGCGGCCGATGGGCGGATCGAGCCCGGTGACATGCTGCTGCAGGTGAGGACTGGATAAGGACGTGTTCAGGATAGGAATCTGACACAGACGCTGGTTGTATCAGTTCAGATTTCTGTTTTTTCTCACAGGTGAATGACATCAACTTTGAGAACATGTGCAACGATGATGCGGTACGAGTGCTGAGGGAGATCGTGCATAAGCCTGGGTGAGTCATATTACAAAACATTCATGTTATATGGGATGTGTTTAGCTTATCAACAAAAGTGTGTTAACAGCTGCACCAATTTTGTTTTTTTGCAGACCTGTGTCGCTTACTGTGGCCAAATGCTGGGACCCAAACCCAAACAGTTGCTTTGCTTTGCCAAGGAGTGAGTGTTCATTTTTTCCCCTCTCACACACTCATTTACACATTAAATGCAACATAAGATAAACTATCATCAGCAGAGACGGTAAGTTTTTTTTTTTCTTTGGAGAAAGGAATAAATGACTACATACGAATGCCACAAAAGATTCCTATTTGTGAAATTTCTAACTTTCTATTGATTTCTAAAAAAAATATCCTCAAAAATATTAAACCGTACAACTGTTTTCAACATTGATAATAATAATATGTTTCTTGAGCAGCAAATCAGCATATTAGAATGATTTCTGAAGGATCATGTGACACTGAAGACTGGAGTAATGATGCTGAAAATCCAGCTTTGCAACACAGGACTAAATTACATTTTAAAATACATTCAAATAGAAAAGAGTTAAGTGTAATAATATTTCACAATAGTACTGTTTACTGTATTTTTGATTAAATATATGCAGCCTTGGTGAGCATTAGAGGCCTTTTTTCATAAACATCAAATCTTACTGACCCCAAACCTTTGTAAGGTATTGTGCACGTATATTGAAATCATATGATGTTGTCTTTCACTGATAAGCTCTCAAATCACACATTTTACACTGACAAAGGATAATAGATTTGAATGCTACATTGAAGGACAAGATTTGAAGTGATATATCTCAGTCTTTTTTAATGTTCAAAAAAATATTATTTGCACTATAAAAATGGGATAAGAAGAACCTAAAGTGCTGCAAAGGACCACTGAAGAAGTTGAGTTTTTTTTCAAATAAAAGTTGTGTACATGTACTGTGTTAGTTTGAACAACAGGGTTTAGATAGTTCTCTGTCATTGTTCATCTTGATTTCTAATGAAGCCTTGTAAACTTGTTGCGGTGAAAACTCAAACTCACCTGTTCTGTATCACAGTTTGCTAATTGCTGGGATCTTATTTGAATGACAGGCTGCTGGAGCAGAGGGATTATTGTTGATTATTGTATGGATGGTAAAGATGTCATTGCGAGGTATTACAGAGATATAGAGAGCTGTGTAAAATGAAAATTCATGTTTTTTTAAATGCATGTTATTGATCTTAGTGTTAGTTGATCCATCCATATATATATATATATATATATTTATTTTTATTTTTTTTTATGTCATAACTCGATCTTCCGGTGAAATTACAGATTTCTCTCTGGTGACATATGCCAGACTTATCCAGTCTTTTACAGTAGTCCATTTAAACCATCGACTGCAAGTTCGCATTCATTTTTAGTGCAGTCAATAACTGATGGATAGAACCAAGTCACCCTCCTGCATTTATTTATTTATTTTTGCATAATTTTGATAATTTGTTACACTCATATAATTTCAGCCATCACAATAGGGAAGAAAAATAAGCTACTTGATGGAGTTGCTATATATAATTGGTGCATATGTTGTCTTACAGGCTCTGATGTGGTTGACTGGTTGTTTCATCACGTGGAGGGGTTTGCAGATCGCCGTGAAGCACGAAAGTATGCCAGCAACCTGTTGAAAGCCGGCTTCATCCGCCACACTGTCAACAAAATCACCTTTTCAGAGCAGTGCTACTACATCTTTGGAGATCTTTCTGGCAGTAAGTACTTTTACCACTACAGTTCAGTCACAAATGAGAATTTTGTCAAAAAGTGGTCCTATAGTTTTTAATATGCGACACGTGATTTGCCATTTGAGAGCTATGGCTTTAAATTTCAATCCTCTCACAAAACCATCATATGGCAGGGTTTTAGTAGCTTATTTCCATATGCCAGACTTAGCCAGTCTTTTACAGTAGTCCATTTAAACCATCGACTGCAAGTTCGCATTCATTTTTAGTGCAGTCAATAACTGATGGATAGAACCAAGTCACCGTCCTGCATTTATTTATTTATTTTTTCATCATTTTGATAATTTGTTACACTCATATAATTTCAGACATCACAATAGGGAAGAAAAATAAGCTACTTGATGGAGTTGCTATATATAATTGGTGCATATGTTGTCTTACAGGCTCTGATGTGGTTGACTGGTTGTTTCATCACGTGGAGGGGTTTGCAGATCGCCGTGAAGCACGAAAGTATGCCAGCAACCTGTTGAAAGCCGGCTTCATCCGCCACACTGTCAACAAAATCACCTTCTCAGAGCAGTGCTACTACATCTTTGGAGATCTTTCTGGCAGTAAGTACTTTTACCACTACAGTTCAGTCACAAATGAGAATTTTGTCAAAAAGTGGTCCTATAGTTTTTAATATGCGACACGTGATTTGCCATTTGAGAGCTATGGCTTTAAATTTCAATCCTCTCACAAAACCATCATATGGCAGGGTTTTAGTAGCTTATTTCTAGAACTGCCCACTTAGACACACTAAACCAATATCAAGGAACTAGCGTCGACGAAGGCCAGTGTGAAAGTCACATGGATTAATAGCTTATATATGCATTCATTGTATGTAAAAGAGCAGCTCAGAGATTCTCCTAAACATCTCCTGTTGTGCTCCACAGAAGAAAGTGTCACTTCGGTTCAGAAGGACTTTGTAAATATATATGACAGAATTGTAATTTTTCAGTTTATCCTTTAACACTATGGATTAACAGAGTTTACATTTGGTACCTGTCCATTGTACATTTAAATAAAACAACTGCATTCTTTCATTGTGCATTAGTAAGGGCTATTTGAATTTGAGTTATTCTATGAAAAAGGTCATTATCTGTTTGAGTATGTAGTTGTATAAATATTCCAGTGCTATGTTTAGTGTACTCCTGTCCCGTTCAAGGGAAATGTATATTTCTAGCTCACCAGAGGCTAATACTTCATTTGTCCCAGAGAAAATGTAGTAAGCTTTAACACTGTTTGTGTTCATTTTGTCAGCTGTTTTTTAATTTAGTTTTAGCCCCGTGTCAAATGTCTTTTTTTTTTTGTTTTTAACATATTTAGTCAATATGTCCTGTTTTTTGTTTAGTCTAGTTTATTATATTGTCATTAATATAAACACGCTCTCTACATTATGAGAACTGGTAAAACTCTAAAGCTTCTCTCAAAAGTTAAAACACTGACAATAATTCCTAATTGTATTCATGTCTTTCTATTAAAACAACAACAAGATGATTTTGTTTTGTGGCATAGTTTTTTTTTTTTTATTCAGCAACCTCCATCGCTAACAATATAGTCGAGATTCGTGTTTGGGTTTTTTTCACAGTTCATCAAGGTTTGATGCCAGTCACAGCAAACAGCGCAAGCAACAGTGTAAAAGAACACAAACTGGCTGTATTTGGGCAGAATATTCAATTCAAATATTCGTTAAATTCTAACTTGCATGTTTGTCTATGTTTTCAGATAATCAATGCTTTTCCATAGTGTAAGAGAGAATGCATGCACATGGTTGCCAGGTTGCAAAGATAAAGTAAAACACAGGGCAGAAAATGTGTCCTTTTTAAGAGAGAAGCTCTGATAGGGGGGATTTCTTGACATCTGGCAACCCCACGAAAACTCAATGATATTGCAAGTTAATGTAGTCACATTTTCTGATGATGTCAGTGTCATATCAACTTAGTCATGGAAAAAAAGGTTGTCGTCAACGAATATTTTTCATCACAGTTTTCGTTAACGAAATTAACGTTAGTCACTGTACATTCTATTTTACATTGTGCTGTCACTCTTATCAACATGGCTGTGTTTTATTGTAGACATGGCCCATCTCTCTCTGCATGACCATGACGGATCCAGCGGAGCATCTGATCAGGACACTCTCGCTCCATTGCTTCACCCTGCTGAAGCTCCCTGGCCCGCCGCGTTCCCTTACCAGTACCCACCAGCCCATTCCCTCCCGGATGCAGCTCACAGCTACTCTGAAGCCGGTGGAGGCAGCGCGGGCAGCCAGCACAGCGAAGGTGAGTCACCTCAAATCACACTGCTGACTAGGGCTGCCCTCGACTACTGATTTTTCTGGTCGACTAGTAGTCGTCATTTTAAGCATTAGTTGACTAATCGCACATTTATTAATAAACCATTTAAATCATTATAATGCGCCTTTAATTGCCTAGCCTAATAAACACTGAAGCACATGCATAAAGCTTGCCACAGCACACTGGCAGAAGTAAGGATTATGAATGTATCAGTGAAAAACAGTAAGGAGGCTGCAATAATTTTTTGATAAATTAGTGCTTTCGGTTTAAGAGATGAAGTCGGCGACGCTGACTCATCATCTCCGCAGTAGTGGATGCGCCTGTATGCATGTTTCATATGGATTACATAATCTGAGAATATTTGTTTTCCATTTGAATTGGTTCATTTGAAAGTAGACATTTCGCGCTCTATAGATATATTTTTCATGTCTGTAAGGCAAGTATACACAGAGTTTCGGAGTTTCGCGCTCAAGTTCACAGAGACCGAGACGGCAGAAAGCGCATC
>NW_015662161.1:123030-134839 GCF_001515625.1 Sinocyclocheilus rhinocerous
AACGTTGAGTCTTTACAGATTCGAAAGATGTATTACTCTTATCTGTATGTATCTGTATGAAGGAGTATTTTAAGAGCAAGTGAGCACACCAGCGCCTTCATCTGTCCTGCAGTGAGCTACTGTTCAGCTAACACACTCCGCACAGACACTTGAACGGCGCACATTTCTCTAGGTTAACATTAGATTGAGCGGCCATGTAAAGTTGCTAATACGTACGTATTTCAGATGAAAAGCCATATTTGAGTCGATTAATGATATGTGAGCGTCCTGCTCAATGTTCTGTACCATAGACCGAGCCGTTAACAATCTGTCCGTCGTGGACTGCATGACTTTTTAAAAAAAAAATTTATTAGACTAAGCAACTAATAAAATTTTGGTCGACCAAGCCACTTCTGGTCGATTAACGGTTAGTCGACTATTAGGGGGCAGCCCTAATGCTCACAATCTCAAACAGCGGCTCACTCACGTTAACGTTACTGTCCGTAGGGAGCAGCGGTTCAAACTGCAGCTGGAGCAGGACTGAGGGGAAAACCCCAGCTGGAGACTTCAGGTTAGGAGGAGGAAGCGAAATGGTCGACGCTCATGACTTTGACTTCCGCAGAGACAGAGCCCCCAGCGAGCGCTCGGTGCCGCCCAGCGAGGGCAGCGTGCGCAGCTCACGATCTCACAGCTACAGCCTGAAGCAGGGATCTGCACGAGCCGGCCCGGGGTCGCGCTTTTTGTTTTACAAAAGGTTATAAAAAATTTCAATAATTATCGATACCGAACGATATGAAACATTATATCGTTGATACATTTTTTAGCTATATCGCCCAGCCCTACTTTCACCTATAGTCATACACATGGTTTATTTTACCTTATCTAGTTTACGGATTTATTATATTATCATAAATATAAGCACAGTCTCTACATTATAAAAACTGGTAAAGCTCAAAAGCTTCTCTCAAAAACTAAAACAGTGACATTCCTAATATTAATTCCACTTTTATCTTTAATCATACACGTGGTTTATTTTACATAATCTAGTTTCCTGATTCATTATCATAAATATAACCACAGTCTATGAAAACTGGTAAAACTCAAAACTTCTCTCAAAAGCTAAAAACGGAGAATTCCACTTTCATCTATAATCATACACATGGTTTATTTCACCAAATCTAGTTTTCTGATTTGTTACATTATCATAAATATAAGCACAGTCTCTTCATTATGAAAACCAGTAAAGCTTAAACAGACATTCCTAATATTAATTCCAATAATTCCAAATTATATTCATGTCTTTCTATTAAAACAACAAAAAATACTTTCATTTCAGCAGAATATTTCGATTGTTGATCACTAAACTCAACATACAAGTTTGTCGACGTTTCCATATCATCAGTGCTTTTTCCGTAGTGTAAGAGAGAATGAACCGTTGCCAGGTTGTGAAGATAAAGAAGAACACAGGGCGGAAAATGTGTCCTTTTTAAGAGAGAAGCTCTGATAGGGGGATTTAAACTCTTGACATTTGGCAACCCCAAGCATGGAAACATGTTGAGGTTGATATTTTTTTCTCCTCTTTATTTGGTTTAAGAAAGTGTTAACATCTTTTTTTTTTTTTTTTTGGTCAACAATAATGCAAGTTGATATAGTCAGAGGTTTTAATGATGTCATTGTCATTTCAACTTAAATGGTCATCAGCAAATATTTTTCGTTAACGAAATAGTCACTGTACATTCAGTTTTACATTGTGCTGACACTCTTATCAACGTTGACTATGTTTTGTTGTAGACATGGCCCATCTTTCACTGCATGAGCATGACGGATCCAGCGGGGCGTCTGATCAGGACACTCTCGCTCCATTGCTTCACCCTGCTGAAGCTCCCTGGCCCACCGCGTTCCCTTACCAGTACCCACCAGCCCATTCCCTCCCGGATGCAGCTCACAGCTACTCTGAAGCCGGTGGAGGCAGCGCGGGCAGCCAGCACAGCGAAGGTGAGTCACCTCAAATCACACTGCTGACTAGGGCTGCCCTCGACTACTGATTTTTCTGGTCGACTAGTAGTCGTCATTTTAAGCATTAGTTGACTAATCGCACATTTATTAATAAACCATTTAAATCATTATAATGCGCCTTTAATTGCCTAGCCTAATAAACACTGAAGCACATGCATAAAGCTTGCCACAGCACACCGGCAGAAGTAAGGATTATGAATGTATCAGTGAAAAACAGTAAGGAGGCTGCAATAATTTTTTGATAAATTAGTGCTTTCGGTTTAAGAGATGAAGTCGGCGACGCTGACTCATCATCTCCGCAGTAGTGGATGCGCCTGTATGCATGTTTCATATGGATTACATAATCTGAGAATATTTGTTTTCCATTTGAATTGGTTCATTTGAAAGTAGACATTTCGCGCTCTATAGATATATTTTTCATGTCTGTAAGGCAAGTATACACAGAGTTTCGGAGTTTCGCGCTCAAGTTCACAGAGACCGAGATGGCAGAAAGCACATCCGGTTTGCTTTCATTATTTTACAAAAGCGCGTTTTTTTTTTGTTGTTGTTATTGTGAGTGCACACAACTAAACGTTGAGTCTTTACAGATTCGAAAGATGTATTACTCTTATCTGTATGTATCTGTATGAAGGAGTATTTTAAGAGCAAGTGAGCACACCAGCGCCTTCATCTGTCCTGCAGTGAGCTACTGTTCAGCTAACACACTCCGCACAGACACTTGAACGGCGCACATTTCTCTAGGTTAACATTAGATTGAGCGGCCATGTAAAGTTGCTAATACGTACGTATTTCAGATGAAAAGCCATATTTGAGTCGATTAATGATATGTGAGCGTCCTGCTCAATGTTCTGTACCATAGACCGAGCCGTTAACAATCTGTCCGTCGTGGACTGCATGACTTTTTAAAAAAAAAATTTATTAGACTAAGCAACTAATAAAATTTTGGTCGACCAAGCCACTTCTGGTCGATTAACGGTTAGTCGACTATTAGGGGGCAGCCCTAATGCTCACAATCTCAAACAGCGGCTCACTCACGTTAACGTTACTGTCCGTAGGGAGCAGCGGTTCAAACTGCAGCTGGAGCAGGACTGAGGGGAAAACCCCAGCTGGAGACTTCAGGTTAGGAGGAGGAAGCGAAATGGTCGACGCTCATGACTTTGACTTCCGCAGAGACAGAGCCCCCAGCGAGCGCTCGGTGCCGCCCAGCGAGGGCAGCGTGCGCAGCTCACGATCTCACAGCTACAGCCTGAAGCAGGGATCTGCACGAGCCGGCCCGGGGTCGCTGTCCGGCCGCCACCTCGCCAGCATCCCCCCCGAACTCACGGGCTCCCGACGCTCGTGCAACACAGCCAATGGGGAGTTCTTCGTCGACATCATGTGACTGTTGCGAGCAGAAGTGCCCAGACTGTTTTTTGCCTTATGAATTACAAAAAAAAAACGTGGCCTACTAGTGCAGCCAATTAGAATTAGGATTAGTGCTGACCTAAAATTCAGTAGCTTGTGAGCCCCAACATCACTTAGGTCTTAGAAATTAGTCTACTAAAGCATAAGCAAAGAATTCATGCTTACAATAACAGATTAAGACGTTTTACTAAATGTACAATATCACCTCAAAATATTTGGGAAATGTGCGGTTGGAGCAAAGAAAAAAAATGGGACAAAAAAAGAGAGATTTTGAGAGAAATAGCAATAATTGAATGGGATTTAGTTACAACACTATATGGGTGTGAGGATTCAAGGTGAATGTAGTCCAACCAAGGACGTAAATGTCAAATTTCCAAATTTCTGTTGCCCTTGTTTAGCGCGTATTTGGAGGTTCTTAACTTTTTTTGCCCTTTTTTAAATTTTTTACTCTCAGTAAATGTCTCGTGCAGATATTTCATTATTCATGGAACTTGTTTTTACTGAGAATATATTTTTCAGTGTTTGTCAGCAATATTGTATTGGGAGGATTTTTGAAGTACCTTGTTAAGGAGATTTCTTTTTTTAATTTATAAATATAGTTTTATTGTGACATGCTTGGAGTACTCTTTTGTCTGTGTGTGTTTTATGGGTTCAGCTTGTGGAATGTGAAGGTTCTCGTCTTCATCTGGAATCCAGATGTTTCTGAGTTTGTGTCCCTGTCCACATCTGCTTCTATTGTTCGTCGGCTAATATTCACCAACCTTTTAAGAGCTTTAAAAGGTTGTCTTTCAAGTACTGAATGGTAGCTTTGGTATTCGTTTGGGAAAATTTGATTTGAAAGTCTTTACATATTAGCCTTCAGTAACTACTTTTAATGTTTTCTGAATAACAGTAAATTACAGGTGTTTAGATGAGTATAAAAATGTAATATATTCAGTTTCTGCATTAACTCTCCCACAACAGTGCTTTTTATCTAATTATGCAGCGTTAGGATGTCAAATCAAATAGGCTTTATTACCTTTTGAAGTGAGGAGAAAAAGATTTTTGGCGCCAAATTGTCACAAGTTAAAAGCTAGTCAAATTATAATGATATCAACAAGGACATGACCCTCATCCTTGAAAACTAACAAAACTACACAAAGTAAAAGAAAATACAATCCATGCTACATTAAATTCAGATTCACAGGCAACAAGTTTGAAGTTGATTTGCGTCAACCACAACGCGTTTTGTGCAGTGAGTTATCAACAGTATTATAAACCGTCAAAATTCAGGACACATTTAGGGACCGAGCACTTAGTATGTTTAGTGTTGCTCGATTGATTAATATTTAGTTTTAGTTTTTACTCCGTTTTCATTCATTCATTGGGTCAAGTGTCACATGTCTATTAATCTTCATCACTGGAATTTGGAAGGGAAATGTGCGGTTGGAGCAAAGAAAAAAAATGGGACAAAAAAAGAGAGATTTTGAGAGAAATAGCAATAATTGAATGGGATTTAGTTACAACACTATATGGGTGTGAGGATTCAAGGTGAATGTAGTCCAACCAAGGACGTAAATGTCAAATTTCCAAATTTCTGTTGCCCTTGTTTAGCGCGTATTTGGAGGTTCTTAACTTTTTTTGCCCTTTTTTAAATTTTTTACTCTCAGTAAATGTCTCGTGCAGATATTTCATTATTCATGGAACTTGTTTTTACTGAGAATATATTTTTCAGTGTTTGTCAGCAATATTGTATTGGGAGAATTTTTGAAGTACCATGTTAAGGAGATTTCTTTTTTTTAATTTATAAATATAGTTTTATTGTGACATGCTTGGAGTACACTTGTGTCTGTGTGTGTTTTATGGGTTCAGCTTGTGGAATGTGAAGGTTCTCGTCTTCATCTGGAATCCAGATGTTTCTGAGTTTGTGTCCCTGTCCACATCTGCTTCTATTGTTCGTCGGCTAATATTCACCAACCTTTTAAGAGCTTTAAAAGGTTGTCTTTCAAGTACTGAATGGTAGCTTTGGTATTCGTTTGGGAAAATTTGATTTGAAAGTCTTTACATATTAGCCTTCAGTAACTACTTTTAATGTTTTCTGAATAACAGTAAATTACAGGTGTTTAGATGAGTATAAAAATGTAATATATTCAGTTTCTGCATTAACTCTCCCACAACAGTGCTTTTTATCTAATTATGCAGCGTTAGGATGTCAAATCAAATAGGCTTTATTACCTTTTGAACTCGTACTGAATATCCTTTTTTATATCCTTTAACCCTATTTCATTACATAATTCCATAGGTCAGGAATTATGTCAAAGTGTATATATCTGTTTATGACTGCATTAGTTTCTAGAAAATATGTAAATTAATTATTACTAGGGTTGTGTAATGTTTGTTAATAAGCGACATAAATTGTCTGTCTAGTATTTTCCAAAGACTTGTTCGGCTGCATCTCGGGTGGAGGAAATGAACACGACCATGTAGTTCTTTTGGGTTTACTGGAGTTTGCTCTGTAAATACAAAAACGACTAGCACATAGACACTTCTAATGGAAATATCTAAATTGGCTTGTGCTTCATTCTTCACCGCAGATCAGAAAAACAACTCCACAGCCCTTGAAGGAGCATCTGGAGATGTTTCTGATGAATATTGGATATTTTGCTAATGATAGACTCGTATTCATAGGTATTCATTTTCCCTCAATGCTATTGTTGCCAACCATCAGACGGAGAAACTCACTTTTAAACTAGCGTCACGGAATGGAAACCAAACAAATAACACCCCATTTCTTTTTTTTGGGCCAAAAATGGAAGGTATCTCAAAAACAAAACATAAACCCACGAAATGAAGGTAAGTCACAAAATTGAGGACAGTCAGCAACAGTAAGGACACCGGGAGTGCAGATGATCCAAATGGAAACCTTGAATCATTTTAACATGTGATCCAAAGGTGAGAAATAATATACAGATAAATAAAACTTTAGTACAAAACACATGCACAGGGTTGTAATTTCCCATGGCAGATCAGAAAGGCATAAGAACACCCTAAAAATAGCATCTGAAGATGTTTCCGATGGATTTTGGGCAACTAATGGGAAGTTGCTTCAACTAATATCAACTTATCCTACTATATATGGCATTCATAGGTAGGCCTATATATGTGCTTTGGATGGCAACTTTCAATCAGAGAAGCTCACTTTTCAAAACAAACACCTAATCATTTCTTGCCTATAAATCCATAGTGAAATGGAAAGATGACAAGCACAACTGAGACCAAATGAAACGGACAGACGGCAACAGAGAAGACACACAGAGTGCAGATGATTGGAATGGAAACATTTAACCATTTTAACCTCTGATCCAAAAGGTGAGAAAAATAATATACAGACAAATACCATACAGAGCAAACTCCAGTACAGGACTCATGGTCATGTACTTCACCTGAGACGCAATAGCGGCCAAACAAGTCAATGTGGAACATGTTACTGCTGCTTCCACACTGTCTTATTTGGGGCAGAACAATACAATCTTTCTTTACGTAGTGAGAAAGAAACGGTGGATTGGTGACAGGCCCTACAAATGATAAACGTTCCTGTTGCTCTGCTTTTTCAGTTTTGTGGGGCCGGGGTCCACTAGGAGGCCTCAGCAAACTTCCCAGGGGCTACAGGATGACTTATTAAAGTATTTTAATATATATTAAAATAATCAAAATCTAATCCAAAAATTAAACTGAAATCACATTTCTTTTTATTTTCCCTCAATAACTATTGTTTACATTGAAGAACATACTTCAATAAAGGTAATATCGATATAGAACATAACTTCTGGAATCATCAACTGAAACATGGTTAATTAATGAAACATTTCAAATGAATTAAGGTTGCTTCCTTGCTTCAAATCAAAAAGTTGGAGAATCCAAACTGTGTTGAATAAGAGCTGTTGGTGTTTGACCACAGGGAGGCAGTGTGACACATCAAATGAAATGGCCAAATATTGTACTCATTAGCTCTGGCCTTCTGCCGACCTTACTGTACATCTTACTGTACATCTCAAACAACAGCTCATTGCAGAAAGACAACAGAACAAAAGTGCTATATTAAAATCATCTTGTGTGCGGTATCATATTTCTTGGGCCTCTAAATTATCAACATGATCAAAAAAACAAACATCTGTTGTACACAATCTACTATCCTTCTGTTGATATATTGTTATATTTTAAGATGAACAACTACGGGACTGAATCAACTTAGGCTTACCGGATTATACATTTATCATTATTTAGAAAATCAGATATTAAATGTCACACATCAGGCTTTTGAGGAATGTTTATTAGTTCATCTCTAAATCATAAAAGTCATAAAACCGGTTTTTCCTTGTTATGACCATCATATTCTACTATATCATACTGTATGAACCATAAAAGCCTGATGCATTAAATGTGATACTCAACAACAACAAAAAAATGCATATGCATTCATGCTTTTTTTTTAAAGATTTTGTATGAAGGTAAAATAAACTGTTCCATTTAAAAAAAAAAAAAAAATCTAATTTGTTCTTACTGTTATTTGTCTGGCTTTACATGGTTAAACAGATATAACAACTCGAACCAGTTAACAGTATAAAAATGGTTTGAAATTGTTGTGTCTAAAACGTTTTAACTTTTTTTTCCCAACATCCCACCATGTGACTGAACACCCGGACAAAAACAAGCCTGTAACAAGCAGTATGAAATAACTTCCTGAACTCAGTGTTCCAGAGTGCTTTATTTACAGAAACACAAGCAAACTTTGGTCTGGGCTGGTGAATTCAGAAACTATTATTCATTCACTTACGCCGGAATGAGAGTATAGTTCCTAGCCATATCGGAACTTTTCATTTTCTGTCGGTCTCAGTACACGATGTAACTACAGAAGAGTCAAGTTTTAAATAGGAAAAATATAGAAACTCTTTGGTCATTTTTGAGCGAGATGCTAACGGTCTAATCAGATTCAATGATCTATGCTAAGCTACAGCTAAAAGTGCTACCGCCAGACCCAGAGATCGGCTGAATGGATTCGAAAACGGTAAAACTCAACTGTTTAACTCTAGGGGAGTTGGAAAATTAGCCTATTTTCAAAAATAGTGGAGTGTTCCTTTAAGAACAGCACAAAGACTGATGACCAAAATGAATTCATGTGACGCATTAATGCGTATGTTCAGCACTAGACATGTTTTGCACAGCTGTAGCCGAGTCCAGTCCCAGGAGCGTTCCCAGGTAAGACTGCTCTCGAGGGTCCAGCATCTGCTCGGGCCGCACCGGATGCACAATGTTGGTCGGCTGAGGCGTGAGGGTGTACTTTTCTAAGAACACCAGGTCAGTGGCGGACTGGTAGCCTGTCTGCTGTTGCTGGCTCACAGTCCCGTGCACGGCAAGATGGCTTTCCTCAGTCATCTGGACGGGGATGAGCGTCACAGGGACGCAAACGTCAGCCGCCACACTCTGCAGCACGGTCTTAGGTGTGTTGTGATACGGTTTGGGCGTTCCGTTTGACGGCAGCGGCTCGGTCAGCTTGCTAGCGGGGTCCACAGACAGGTTGGGCTCTTGCTGCTCGAGCGGGCGGCCGTTGTGCACATGATCCACGTGATACTTCAGCTTGTCCTTACGCTTGAAGCTAGCGCTGCAGTGCGGGCAGTTGAACGGACGTACGTCTGAGTGAATGACCATGTGTTTGGTCAAAGTCTTCTTGATGCGGAAGGTCTGGTTGCAGATCACACAACGGTGAGGTTTCTCACCTGATGAGAACAAAATATGGGATCAGAAAAAAATTGCGGAGCAGAAATGTCACAATTTGCCCTTAAAGCGAGACATTAGTCAAAACCATAGATTTTTTATTTCATGCACTGGTCTATTTTGAGCTATTTGTCTTTTCATTTGGTGTTCATTTAAATCACACTTTGTCTATTTGCACCTGTAGATTTCAATATAGATTTCAACAATACATATCTTTAAAAGCTGTATTTTCAAAATGAGTTTTTTCTCATGAGCCAGAAATCCAGAAATCTCTACTTCAGTAGCACATGCAGAGTGTTGTAGTCAAGACCACCTAATCCGAGACCAAGACAATTCATATTATTCACAATAATTTCTGACCCGGCATAACAGTATAAATCATTTGTTCTCAGCCAGGGGCCGGGGCCCACTATGGGGCCTCAACAAACTTCCAAGGGGGCCTCAAGATTACTTAAAATTGTTTAAAATAAAACAAAACAAGCAACAGGTAAAAATCAAAGATATTTCTTAGTATTTGGTTATTTTTATAATGAATATACATTGGTCTCAAGACCAAGACCGGTCTCGAGTACTACACATGCATTCACCAAACCTGACTTTTATTCCTATCTATATTCTTAAGTTGTCTGTTCATATATGTGTTTGCCTGATTTTACACAATGTTTTTTAGAAAAGGGACCAATTGACTAGTTGTTAATTAGCATGCCTATTATTAACATATTGGCTGTTTATTAGCACTTATAAAGCACATATTCTGCATGACCATATTCTACATCCCTAATCCTACACAATACCTAAACTACAACTACCTTAATAACTATTAATAAGCAGCAAATTAGCAGTTTATTGAGGCAAAAGTCGCAGTTAATGGTTTGTTAATAATGAGAATTGGACATTAAAATAAAGTGTGACCAATATTTCATTATTAAAAACATTGTAAAAAAAAATCTGGCTGCTGACAGTATTTGCTGATTTATGGAGTGTCATAAAGAAATGTCGAAAATCTCCTCTGTAAAAACCTTTGACTTTATTAATATGTCAACAAAATGAAAAACAAATTTTGAACCTGGCTTTATTCAATGTTCAGATTTCTGTCCTGGAAAAGTATGTAAATAAGTACATATTTAATTAGATAATGCCTCATTTGCATATTTTAACATAACATTTCAGAAAACTTGTAATACAAAAAAAAAATGTATCAAATAGGGAAATAAGGTGATATCTATTAGTTAAATTTTGTATTGTTTGTTAGATTTTTTTTATTCTAATTGTTGATTAATAGTCACTAAGACTGATTAAAAATACAGTAAAACAGCAATATTATTAAATATTATTATAATTTAAAATGACTGTTTTCTTTGTGAATATATTGTAAAATGTAATTTATTCCTGTGATCAAAGCTGAATTGTCAGCATCATTACTCCAGTCTTCAGTGTCACATGATCCTTCAGAAATCATTCTGATATGCTGATTTGCTCAAGAAACATTTATTATTAAGAATACTTTTGCGGAAGGATTCTTTGATCGATAGAAAGTTCAAAACTCCATTTATAAATGCGTGCGTTATAAATGTCTTTTCTGTCACTTTTGATCAATTTAATGCTGAATAAAAGTATATAATTTCTTTCAGGGGGGAAAAAAAATCTTTTGAATGGTAGTGTATTTTACCTGAATGTGTTCTGAAATGCGACATGAGGTTGGTCTTCCCCCTGAACTCTTTCTTGCACACCTGACATTGATGCACCACTGCTTTATACCTGTCAGAATATAGTACATGATCATGAAATCACACATATCACATGCTCAAGTATCAACTACAGGCATTGTTTTATACTGCATAAAGACTGAATGTCATCATCATCACAAAAACAATAAGTCTCAGTTCACAACACGTGTACACACATGACTTTGTTTTTAAGCATGTTCTAATGTTTGGAGTATACTAAATAAGTGGTTGTGTGCCTAAAGTTAGTCATTTGCATTTAACACACCCAAACCATCTCCATAGAAGGGCTTTGCACACAACCTTTCATCACTCTCAGCAAACATATGACAGTCTCTAAAGACATGCTCTCGTCTTGAGAAATGCCATCCTCAAAACCAGTTCAAACACAAGAAACACCTTTAAAGGTGGGGTATGTATTTTTTCAAAAACGCTTTAGTCGGGCCGAGTACCAAAACAAACTTGTAGCCAATCAGCAGTAAGGGGCGTGTCTACTCATGATGTGGAGGAGAGAGCGTTCAGTGCACAGGACGGACATTAGCGAGCCGAGCGACAACAGAAAGATAGAGATGGCGGATAAAAAACAAAAGAGGAAACCGTCTGCGGAACAAAAGAAGGCTTACAGCATGTCTACACCGGGCGCGACAGTTGAAAATCATTTGAAATTTGTGTCAATACATCATAAATAGAACACAGCAGCAGTTTTCTGTCGGGGATTTGTCATGTCGCGCCGCATCGTGTAGACAGCATCACTGATTATAATGAGTTCTATAGTATTTACGAAGTAGGACCCGTATATCGGATCAGCTTTCCAGCGCTGGAGAGAACTCAAGGAGCGGAGGCCTGCGATCGGACGCCGAGGTTGCGTTGTTTCTTCTCAATAGGTGAGTAACACCGTGTCTACAACAGCTAAAGTCTGCCTACATACAGCCTGG
>NW_015662161.1:135113-193940 GCF_001515625.1 Sinocyclocheilus rhinocerous
GCTATCAAAATAGGGGCAAGACCCTTTTGGGGTAGGGGCGTGTTTGTTTTGGTGATTTAAAATATCAACATTGGCTACCAGAAATCACTTACCCCACCTTTAATGCAGACCCAGAATTTGACAAATTTGTTCAGAATTTGTTTCTGAAATTGATTTTGATATACCTTCGCCAGATCTTCTCTCCCAGGTGAATGCTTTTATAATGGACAGTCAGGTGATCGGCACGTCGGAAGCATTTTCCACACTCTTCACACTGGTGCGCTCTCTCCCCTACACAAAAAACATGTTACAAGACTTATCATACATGCACTTGGATGCACTTTTAAAGTACATGCTAATTAGTCATGAAGCATCATGACTAATTAGCATGAGTCAGGAAGCATCTCATATGGAGAGTCTAATAGTGAACTAATAACTTTCCCCTACAGGTATAGTCCACCCAAAAATGACAATTTTAGTAGTCAAAATTTTGGTTCCCATTGACTTTCATTATATTTTTGACCATACAATGAAAGTCAATGGAAACCAGTTTGATTACCAACATTCTTCAAAATATCTTTTTTTTATTTTGTGTTCCACAGACGAAGTCATACAGGTTTGGAACAACATGATGGTGAGTAGATGATGTCAGAATTTACACTTTTGGGTGAACTATTCCATTAAATTGAAGTTTTAAAACAGTGGGCCATCCATCGAGACATTTAAGGCATGACAGAAGTGCTCCTGACACAATGGCTGCCAAACAGTAGACTGTAAAATTATGCAACCTGAATTAACTTATATGATATAGTATGTTAAAATGCAATTTTTTACAATTTATAAATGGGGTTTCTGAGACAACCAATCAAATCTTACTTCAATCTTGAATCAAAAAAAAAAAAATCACCTGTGTGAATTTTTTTGTGTTTCTTAAGATGATCGTGGCGGATGAACGTTTTGCCGCATTCGTCACATTCATAGCGTTTGTCCTCATGATGAACACGAAGGTGAAGCCTGAAAAAAAAAAAAGAGACAAAATCCAGCAACGGCACTGGTAATAAATAACACTATCACATGACATGTTCTGACCAATTACTTTTAATCTTGTTCAAATGTTTGGTGTTAGTACTTTTTTTTAATACTTATATTTGAATATACTTATATTGATCAAGACTGGGTTAAACAAACAGTAAAGACATCTATGTTGTTACAAAACGTCTTTATTTCAAATTAATGCACAAAAAAATAAGCAAGAAAAAATATTGAATGATTTCTGAAGGATCTTGTGACTTTGCAACACAAATGACATTTTAAAACATTCAAATAGTAAACAGTTATTTTAAGTTGTAATCATGTTTACAATATTACAGTTTTTACTGTATTTTTGATCAAATAAATGCAGCTTTGGTAAGCAGAAGAGATTATAATGTAAACAAAAAAATTCAAATGTATTTCAAGAAAAACACAACTAGTGAAGTTGTGTATACTGTTGATTTAAGTGCTCTCAGAATGTATTTTTTGCATATAAACCACGTTCCATCCTAATATACGGTAGTTAAACACTCTCACAGACCTGTATGAGCTTCCGTGACGGAAACTTTGTCCGCAGATGCTGCACAGGTGAGGTTTTTCCCCGCTATGGATCCTCAGATGCTCCCTGAGGGTTGTCCTGAAAATATCTTCAAATATTAGCCGCTTGTATTTGAACAAAACATCCAACCATTACTGCATTCGCACACAGTTTTGGTAACATCACTGCCTAACAGCAGCTTCATACCTCTCTCGAACTGATTTGCCGCACAGAGAGCAGGTCCATTTCCTCTTCCCCCCGTGTGTGCACTCTATGTGACGTTTGCGGTTGCCCGTGTCATTAAACTGACGACCACAGATGTCACAAGGGAAGGGTCCTGGATATTGGACATTTTGTCAACATTAAAGCAATGCTCAATACAAGTTCAACTTGTCTTGTTCATTAACAAAAGAGGTTTTGGTAAAGCTTTACCTAAATGGAATTTTTCTTGGTGCTTCAACCGGGCAAATCGTGACTTAAAGTAGTCGTCACAGTAGGCACACTTGAAGGGTTTGTCCTGTGAATGTAAGATCATGTGCTCCTCCAGATGGGGGCGACGACTGAAGGTCTTGTGACAGATCTAACAGGGAAGAAATGATAGAAGCAACTGTAAAACAGAATTTCATGTCGACTTTAAGGCATATTGTGCCCATTTGCTTGTAGTGCATCAAGAAAAACACAACTAGTGAAGTTGTGTATATTGTTGATTTAAGTGCTCTCAGAATGTATTTTTTGCATATAAACCACGTTCCATCCTAATATACGGTAGTTCAACACTCTCACAGACCTGTATGAGCTTCCGTGACGGAAACTTTGTCCGCAGATGCTGCACAGGTGAGGTTTTTCCCCGCTATGGATCCTCAGATGCTCCCTGAGGGTTGTCCTGAAAATATCTTCAAATATTAGCAGCTTGTATTTGAACAAAACATCCAACCATTACTGCATTCGCACACAGTTTTGGTAACATCACTGCCTAAAAGCAGCTTCTTACCTCTCTCGAACCGATTTGCCACACAGAAAGCAGGTCCATTTCCTCTTCCCCCCGTGTGTGCACTCTATGTGACGTTTGCGGTTGCCCGTGTCATTAAACTGACGACCACAGATGTCACAAGGGAAGGGTCCTGGATATTGGACATTTTGTCAACATTAAAGCAATGCTCAATACAAGTTCAACTTGTCTTGTTCATTAACAAAAGAGGTTTTGGTAAAGCTTTACCTAAATGGAATTTTTCTTGGTGCTTCAACCGGGCAAATCGTGACTTAAAGTAGTCATCACAGTAGGCACACTTGAAGGGTTTGTCCTGTGAATGTAAGATCATGTGCTCCTCCAGATGGGGGCGACGACTGAAGGTCTTGTGACAGATCTAACAGGGAAGAAATGATAGAAGCAACTGTAAAACAGAATTTCATGTCGACTTTAAGGCATATTGTGCCCATTTGCTTGTAGTGCATCAAATAAATCAAATAACAAGGCAAGTAACTCACGTCACATTTCCAGCCTTCACTCTTCTTCTTCTTCTGAGAGAGAAACTCCTGGAGGTGGTCGGGATGAAATCTGTTGGCAGACAATGTGTTGGACGAAACATTTCATTACCAAAACAACAGCTCTGAAAGTGTATTGGAAACTGCAGCAAGTGACTCTGTTAATGTTTTTCCAATAGATGGCTACAGGAACATGCCAAAACTGAATAGGAAACATAATGTAAACAAAACAGAAGAACGGACCCGGTTGACATTTCCAGGAATCTCAGAAGCAGATCGGAGTGAATGCTACGCATTTTTCGTGATCCCATTGGCTCCAATAGCATATACTATATAATATACAGAAATTGAATATGGCTGTCAGAACGGAGAACCCTGTTACTCCCTTAACCGTAGTATTAGAAACGCCGCTGCAGCAGTGTTAACTCGTTTTTTTGTAATTTAATGTAACACAAAGTACAGCTTAATAAATGTAGATTACATTTGAAAAAATTTAAATATAAACATTTTTTAGAATTTTTTACTAAATTTACAATGTTAATAACTGTAGAAACTCCTAATCACAGTCTGTGAAAATGTTCCTGCCATCTCTTAAAGGGATAGCTCACTAAAATATATAAAATACTGCCATAATGAACTTATCCTAATGTCATTGCAAACCTAAATGACTTTCATATGTGGAACACAAAACAGTTTCAGTTCCAAATAACTTCTATTGTATAGTCCAAAAATATCATTTTGGAGAAACTAAACTGTTTGGCTACATATGTTATAAACCAGACATTTCTTGAAATTATTTTGCCGATTTAAGTCACATCTCTCACCTCTCCAAAATTGACAGAAAACCAAAAATGATATTTTACACAAAGAAATTGAAGACCATTAGGATTTTGTTTTTTACATTATTTGACGCTTATGGACACACATGCCCAAAATCTCAATGGTAATGTTTTTATGTTGTACTTTTTGCTGATTATTAAAGCTGGGGGCGCACTGCATTCCCTTCACATCCAGTGAGGCTGGCTACACTGCCGTGAAACTTCTTGATAACATTATGTACGGTGGAAACAGGAACATCGAGTTCTCTGGAGATGCTCTTGTAGCCTTGGGAGTGTCCATGCCTGGCTATAATATTGTGTCTGACCTCCTGAGATAATTCTTTGTTTTTCTTTCTTTTGTCGATGCTCATTGCGGTACATACAAAGCAGGCGAATGAGTCATTTTCTCTATTCAAACTGGCTCAATATATGATTGGAGATGGAACAGGAGAGTTCAATTCCAAAGTACACAACAATCGCTTGCTTGAAATGGAACCATTTTTAACTACTTCTAGAAGCTGCTGTTTTATATTGTCCGAGCCATTCTAGGATTTCTCTGTGGTGCTATCTAAGGTTTAAGTAATAGCGGCCTATTCAAAAGGTATAGAAAATTTGAAATATATAAGCACAGCACACATTTTTTTTTCATCATGCTATTGAGAAACAAGCTCATGAAATTAACATTGCAATGCAAAAGCAATCTTAATAAATAAAATAGGCTTGATTTTCTAAATGCAGAATTATATTTTCATAATTCTTTCTTTTGATTTCTGTGGAATATGAGCTGGATATGCTCTGGACAGGTTTGGTGAAGCTCACCGACAGGGATCCCCACTCACCTCTTGACATGTCTGCTGAGAGTCTTCTTGCTGGCATGAAGCTTGTTGCAGAAGGGGCACTTGTGCTCTTTCCTCTGGACGGGCGAATTACTGTCGTGTTTCTTCTTGTGCACAGTGAGGTTTGATTTGGTGGAGTAGCACTGGAGACAGATGTCACACTGGAAAGGTTTTTCTCCGGTATGTACTCTGGTGTGACTCTCATATTTACCTACAAAATGAGGAAAAAGAAAAGCAATGACTCGGACAGAGACAACTGTAACTGTACAATTTACAGATTACAGCAACATGCATTCATTTTGCTGTTATTGTTTTCTATAATAATAAAAGACTATGCCAAACTGCTCAATAAGGTTTTCTTCAAGAATGCAATTATTTTCATGTTTTTTTGCTTCTTTATGATATCAGAACAGTTGTAAAACTGTGACTATACTGCCCAAAATTCATTTTAATAATAGAAGTGGTGTATTCAAAAGCTTGGGATCAGTAAGATTTTTTGGTTTATTTTATTTCATTATTTATTTATTTGGAAAAAATACTTTTATTTAGCAAGAGCACATTAAATTAATAATACTATAGTTTTTACATAGTTACAGATGGCTTCCATTTCAAATAAATGCTGTTCTTTTAAACTTTATATTCATTAAACACTCATGAAAAAATATATCATGGTTTCGATACAACTATTAAGCAGCACAACTGTTTTTGAAACAACTGTTTCAAAATTTTATAATAGTAAAAAGTGTTTCTTGAGCAGCAAATCATATTAAAATGATTTCTGAGGGATCTTGTGACACTGAGGACTGGAGCAATGACGTTAAAAAATTCAGCTTTGCATCACAGGAATAAATTATATTTTAAAATATATTATTACTTTTTAATATTACTTAAACATATCATAAACATGTCTTTTTAGGCAAGAACCAGACATGGGTGTCATGTAGGCTAAAACATTTTTTTTTAATGGGACTGAATTTGTATTTAACGTGATTACAATTGAATAAAAACATTAGAAATTGATAATTATATAACGTTTCCTTTCCACGGTTATTCAAAGAGCGAATAAATTATATATAGAAAGTGACATTATCACTAACACTGATCTATCGCGAGTTTAACGAGCCGATCTTAATTTAATGCCGCTATCGACACTGTCTATTCATATTCACTTTGTTAGCAACAGACATAATAGATTTAATTTGTTTGTGCAGGGGCATTTTTGTCCAATTTAGTGGCATTTTTAGTGGCCCAAGTCCCCGTTGCCAGGGGAAGACTAAGCCTTACACACGCTCCGCCTATGAGCACTGGTGAGCATTAGAGACTTTAAAATAAATAAATACATAAATAAATAAATAAAAACCAACCCCAAGCTTTTGAATGGTGGTAAACGTTGTTATTAATATACTTCTTAAATAAAAAATAAAAAGAGGATCATCATGTCCCTGATCCATCCATCAGTCTTTACATCACAGCTCTCACCTATGCGATCAAAGGTCTTCTCACATTTGGGACACTTGAGAGTCTTTTTGTTAGTGCTCTGGATAATAACAGGTGCCAGTCCTTCAGGAAACACGTGACCTGTGACCTCCGTGGCTTGGCTGTGCTCCTCAACAGCACGGCTGGACGTCGGTTCGTTCTCCTCCTGGGCTTCAGTCTGCTCTACAGCCTTACTGCGCTCGGCCACATGTTCCTCCTCTTGGTTCTCACCGTCTTCACATTCTGCCTCCTCGACCGTTTCTTCTCGCCCCTCTTTACTACATTGCTCTTCCTGCTCATTCTGTTGCTCCTCCTCACTTTCATCATCCTCTTCCTCCTCCTCAAAAGCAGCGGCATCATCCTTTAGAGTTTTTTGACCAGGTTTTCCAGACAGGACGCTCTCCCGGCTCTCAAATTTAGCAGGGGTCCTCCTCTGACGGGCGGATCGGCGTGTAGTGACCGCAGATGTGCTTGCCATGTTTTGCTCTTCCTCAACTTGGCAACCAGCGCTGTGCGTCTTAGCCAGGTGATTCTCCAGAGACTTCTTATAGCAGAAGGTACGACTGCAAAAAAAGCATTGAGCTCCCGCTGAAGTCTGGGCATCGGGAACCTGCAGAACATCACTTTCTTCATCAACATGGGCTGGTGTCGTCCGCTTTGCTAAAAGGTTTACCGCTTCCATCATGTCCAGAAAACAGGCAGCCTCCGCCAAAGCAGGAATCTGGCTTTCTGAAACGTCAAATTCAGACGTGTACAGGAAGTTGAGCAAATGTCCAAAGGTGGAGACCTCAGTGTTATCAATGGTAACACGCTGCAGTTCAGGGTTTTCGCTGAATTTGGCATGAAAATAGCCACTGCCAAAAGCCAAAACCACCTTGTGGGCACGATACATCTTCTCACAGACCGTGACGGTTATGTCACAGAATGACGGCAGCTTCTGTCGGTCTTCGTTTAAGAACTTCAAGAAGCAGCTATCAGTTTGAAATAATCTCAGATGCATCTTTTCCTGTGAAGAGTCTTTAATGGCATCACACGCCGCTGGCCCCTCAGATGCGGTTGTCCCCTGTGTTTCTTTGCTGCTGATGTCCTTCCCTTTTGTCTGCTGAGGTGGATTGACTTTCTTCTTCATGTTTAGGGTTGTTAACAACACAAAAATTCCACTGAAAAAGAGTCAGTGAAATAACACATTATACAAACATTGATTATTCAGTAGTGACGTGAAACTGAGAATTATTTTCCATCAGTCTGTTCAACATGTTATTGTATTATGTCTGCTTCTTCTATTGTCGTGTCTTTGATTTTGTTTTCAGTTTTAACAATCGTAATGTTAACGCTGTTGAATAAAAATGTGTACTACTGTCATGTAGTTTATTATAAATATCGATAAATCTAGTCATTCCGCTGCTTTAAGAATGAATTGGGAATACATAACGGTTTCATGCAGACTATTGTCTCCATCTACTGAAGAAAATCGGAGAGTTTATAGTGCTGACAAAACCAAATGTTGCATCCCATACATGTATTCATTTCATTTTGTTTTTGTGGTGTTACTACTACTAATACAAGCATCTTAAATGAGGGAAATTATCTAAAAATCCCAAACAACTTTTAAAGAGGACCTTCAGCATGAAGGCTGACTCTGATATCATCTTTTTTGTTTTTCCTATGTATCTGATGCAGCTGACAAAAATTAGGGACACTTTTTGTGAAACTGAAGATATATGTACATATTCGTTTAATCAAGATATAGTACAAATGTTTATTTCAAAAATGCATATTATTATGATTTATTTAAGTTTAAAATATAGCGTCAAAACTTTGATAAAACAAGGTGTAAATACAAATAAATGTCACATTTGTGTTAAGTACATCCTAATAGACTCTAGCTCATTTTAAAGGCTAAATATTTCTTTACAAAACGATAAAAACAACAATACTGGCTTAAATTTGGACTAAATGATTAATGCTCTGTCATTTGTTAAGTCATAATAATTTCATTGAGTCACACGCATGAACTTAGTGACATGCAGCCTGTAACTTCAGACAGAAAGAAGAATTGACAGTCCCATATATGACGACGTTTTGCTTGCAGTTTTGCAACAAACACATAACAACATGATCAACATTGTTCACACGATTCAAAAACCTAGCGCCCTGCGAACGAGGACAATGCAAATCTGAAGTGAACTACCCCTTGCGGCCCCCCATTATGTCATGCGCCCACAGGGCCCCTCCACAACAGGAGTGCGTTGACAAACGACCCTAAAATGGCCCATGGCAAACTGCAAACAGCGACTTATTTTCCAGTTCCAGTCTTACCTTTGAATAGATCAAACATGCGGTGGTGTTTTGAAGAGGTCACTTATTTAGCCTTTGTATACAAATAACAAAATACACGTTTTTTCGGATTATAAGCGCATTGTGTCCTTTTGCCATCGTCCAGGGATCCGACGTCTCTACAAGCTGTTTAGTCATTGGCTAAGAGCGAAACGTCTTCCTGTTTCATAGGTTAAAATATATAGCTTATTCGTCCTCCGAAAATAGCATTTATGTAACCTGAAATTTAATTTAAGTTAATAGTGTATATGTTTTAGTTTATAAAAAACAACAACATCAATAACAACAACAATAAACGTACCACGACGTCGTCCAGATGAAGCATAGCATTGTGGGTAATGTAGTTGGCTGGTGTGTTCGCGCGTTGTAGTACGCAACTTTCCCGCCCGAAATATCCCGTTCCAGAACTATTCTTTTTTTTTTCTCCACACACAGGATATTTGTTGCATTTGTAGCAGCAGGTAAAGGTGTTTTCACTTACTGTCATCTACAAGCTAACAACAATGAGAATATCCAACACTGAGTCTGTAAATGGTTTATTTTTATTGCGCAGTACCAATAACATCACCCCTGAACCCTTTGTAGGAAAATTATGAATACTTGCACACTTACTGTGGTGGTCCTGAATTGTAGGGTAGAGAGGGGGAAAACGCCCCCCTTAAGGAATGCGTAATTTTTTCCTGTGAAACAAAAGTTAAATGTGTTTAGAAAAGTTGTCATAGTTTTAGTGACAGTGACATAAATTATAAACCAAGTAGGCTATGAAAAATGACCAGAGTTTTCATGCTATTAGATTTTTAACAAAAATTAAATTTGTAGCCTATCAAGGGGGCGTTTTGCCCCCCAGTCTTACAAAGCTATTTGCTTTATACACTTACAGCAAAATCAGAGTACAGGCAGTTTTAGCTTAAAATCATAAAGAATATAATCAATAATAATGAATTGCAAAATTATAGTCTAATAGCCTATTTGAAAAATGTTGTTAGCTGATGCTAACTGGCTAAGCTAACTAGCTACCTGATGCTAACTTGAGGTAATTTTTAATTATAAAGTCCAAATATTTTTATTCAACCAACTAGTTAGAATACATCTGATGGAAAAACAAAAGATTTGATGTTCAGAACAGAATAACTACAGTAATTGCCCATTGCCCCCTGGGTGCGTTTTACCCCACGGACTATGTTTGAGAAAAAAAATTATGTCATTCTGAAAATATAATTAGATTTTTATAAAATAACACATACTCCCTATCTACAGGCCCTACTGTTCTCATATCATATATAACTGTGATGTTCTACAAAACAACAAGCTTTAAAACACTTTTTTTCTTACTGATGAAAATTAGCCTAAGATCATTTACTGTGAAATCCGTTTTCTCTCTGGTACATCACCAGTGTAAGCTTCATGGTGAAAACTTCTACATCACTCTTGTCAACAGTCCATAGTTACAATAAAAATGTATCTTGACTTTATCATGTGATTATTTTGGGAAAAACAGTAGGGGGTGGGGGGCGTTTTCCTCCACTCTACCCCTAATCTGACTAAGTTTGGACCGACTCTATAGCTCTATACCACCAGTTTAAAAATGCATTGAAAAATGTTGTTAGCTGATGCTAACTGGCTAAGCTAACTAGCTACCTGATGCTAACTTGAGGTAATTTTTAATTATAAAGTCCAAATATTTTTATTCAACCAACTAGTTAGAATACATCTGATGGAAAAACAAAAGATTTGATGTTCAGAACAGAATAACTACAGTAATTGCCCATTGCCCCCTGGGTGCGTTTTACCCCACGGACTATGTTTGAGAAAAAAAATTATGTCATTCTGAAAATATAATTAGATTTTTATAAAATAACACATACTCCCTATCTACAGGCCCTACTGTTCTCATATCATATATAACTGTGATGTTCTACAAAACAACAAGCTTTAAAACACTTTTTTTCTTACTGATGAAAATTAGCCTAAGATCATTTACTGTGAAATCCGTTTTCTCTCTGGTACATCACCAGTGTAAGCTTCATGGTGAAAACTTCTACATCACTCTTGTCAACAGTCCATAGTTACAATAAAAATGTATCTTGACTTTATCATGTGATTATTTTGGGAAAAACAGTAGGGGGTGGGGGGCGTTTTCCTCCACTCTACCCCTAATCTGACTAAGTTTGGACCGACTCTATAGCTCTATACCACCAGTTTAAAAATTCACTTTTCTTTCAGTTATAACTTTTGAACCCTTTGTCCTTAAAATAAATTTAGTTCATGTTCTCATGCTAATCTTACATTAAGACTTGCATTAAGCCCTTTACAGTATAGCCGCAATTTTGATATGTATAATACTGTATGAATACTGTATTTTGATTATTTTTGCTAATTCTCTTTCAAAGTGTGTACAGTTCTCAACAAATTTGGCTCAGATGACCATTAGACTGAATCAACTGAGATGACTCTGTTCAAAAGTTACAGTAGGCTAACACAAAGTTAGTGATGTTGACCCGAAATTGGATGAAAGGCTGTACCTCAGTAACACTTCGATCTATTGAAACGAAACTTGGTAGGCTTCATTAGCTCTATGATCTGAGGGTACCTGCCAAATTTGGTGACAGACCACCTATAGGCCATGAAATCTGAAAAACGGCTATGTTTGCTCATAACTTGTAAAATGCTTGTCAGAAATGCACTCTTAAAAATAAGGGTTCTTTATTGGCATCAGTGGTTCCACAAAGAACCTTTACCATCCATGGAACCTTTTCATTCCACAAAAGGTTCTTTACAGTCGAAAAAAGGTTCTTTAGATTATTAAAATGTTCTTCATACTAAGAAAAAATGGTTTTTTTAAGAAATGTTCACTGGAAGGTTCTTTGGGGAACCAAAACTGGTTCTTCTATGGTATCACTGAAAACCCCTTTTTGGAACCTTTATTTTTAAGAGTGTGTGAACGCGGTGTCTGTGAGTCTGTGAGACATTTTTTATCCAGAATTTGATGAATTTCCTGCACGTCGTTTTGAAATTTGTTGTAAATATCAATATAATTTTCATTGTTTTTACATACCTGCACAAAATTAGGTATGAATCATTGACAATATCAATGATTCATACCTAATTCTAACATTCCAAAGGCTTTTTACCAAAATGCTTATATCTGTTTTCTTGCTGTAGTTTATTCTGATTCTGTTTATTCTTCACTATTCCTCACATTTAAAAAAAAATCTAAATAGTGGATTATGCCTTTATAGTAGAGTTCTACTGTCTAAGAATTGCTAATAACTTATGTAATTTCAGAGCTGCATACGGTCCATAAGGTGAGGATGCGTGAGCTCTCTCAGATTAGCCGTGGCTCCTGTCCCTGGCCTCACACCAGTTCATTAGACATGTAAGTGCATTACCATAATCCCAAGGGTTGCGGTGAACCCACTGAGAAGTCAGTCCATCCTAAACACAGATGAATAAGGAAGAGCCAAGGAAGTCTGTGAGGGTTATGGTGTTTTACAAAGCTGGTTTTAGGTCTCCTGCCTGTTTAGTCTGTTTATAACTAAAATCATGTCAAGAGCGGGCATTTCTTTCTGGATTGTCCTGTTGCTCTATGCAGGTAACAATTTCATAAGTTTTATCTTGTGACATAATTATGGCTTACATTAGAAACTTGTTTGTGCTTTTTGTAGGAGGTTATTGTTAGTAGTCCTGTTAATGGCTTTGATGAAACTACTTGTAGCCTATGAATGCATATTGCTCATGTGATTTTAATAGTATTGGAGAGTATGTGATTGCAGTGCTTCTATTAAAGCAAATCATCATATTTTGCCCAAAATTTGAAGTTCATGAAGCACGAAATCTGTAAAAAAAATTTTTAAAAATCAGTTGAGAAACCAGAGTTAACTTGGTATATATACTTAATAGTATTCTTAACAGTATACTTACTGTTGTGTTTACTGACTTAGTTAAAGTTGATCTGTGATTTCATTGGACTTATATAAACACAAAAATAATATTGTTTGTACATGCAAGTTCAATCATTTTAAATTAAGCTGATTAAGATAATTAAAATAAGCGAATATATTATGTAATCATGATTTAGAACTGTTATAATTTTTGGGCCAACTGAAAAAAGTTATAGGTACACCAAAATAAAATGTATATTCTAATTTAATTATACTATAAAAAAAATTTTTTCAAAGTTATAAATAAACCAAAGATTGAAATGCATTTTACAATAAAAATACAGTCTTTCTACTTCAAAATTTGATGTTTAATTCAATGTGTTACTTGCCTTTTTTCAGAATTATTTGTGAATTTTACTAAAAATTTCTGAGTGAAAATGTTCTAAGTAAATCTTAAACCCGAGTGTTCCCATACTTAGCCCAAAAACTAATTATTCAGCTGCATCATCAGTGAGCAAACTATATGATCAGTAGCCAGTTAGTTAGACCCTCACCAACAAACTTAACATTGTAAACACAACCTGTTTAATATTTTAAGTTGCTATGTTAAGTTTAAGAACATACCAAATACTATTTAATTATTGTTGTTTTTTTTCATACATTTCATTTAAATTGTTATAATCAAAAACATATGTAATTGAAAAAAAAAAACTGATTTCATAATTTATTCATCCTCATGTTGTTCCAAACCAGCATTCAGACTTCTTTCTTTTGTAAAACACAAAAGATGATAGTTTGAAAAATGTCTCTATGTTTTTTGTCCATACTCCATACAGTGAACGTCAGTAGAGTCCAGTGTTATTTTGGACCTCACTGACTTTCATTGTATGGACAAAAACAATTGGGAATTTTAGTGTGTGTGTGTGTGTGTGTTCCACAATAGAAAGTAACACAATTTTGGAACGGCATGAGGATGAGCAAATTATGGCAGAATTTTCATTTTTGTGTGAATGTGATATCTCAGACAGATATAAAAAAAATTAACTAGTTTTTGTCAATGATGTTCACGACACTTTAAAACGTCTTGTTTCTTCTCTGCCTCAGGAGTCTGCAGTGAGGAGAATATCGATGGATGCGATATGAACGGTGGCATGTGCGAGAACCAGGATGGACAATACAAATGTTACTGTTCCCAAACGAGCTATAATGGACACCTCTATGGAGGGCCGTACTGCACGGTAGTGCTGCTTGGCTGTGAACGTCACTGGTGCCAGAACGGTGCCACTTGCTATCCGTACCTAGACAAAGGACGGCATCGATACAGCTGCATCTGCCCTGAGGGTTTCACTGGAACGAAATGCCAGACGTCCACCACCTTCTCTTTTGAAGAAAGAGGATTCATGCTGGTCCAAACCAACCTCACTAATGCTTTGGACCCTTTGAATGTCACTCTAAGTTTCCGCACGTTGCAGGCAGCGGCCGTTCTGCTCCAGTGCCAAGTTGAAGATCAGCTTCTTACGCTGGAGTTAGTGGATGGAAGGCTACGGCATTCATTGCAGAGAGCAATGAAAGCTGAAAGTGTTCTTCTAGAGCTCCCGTTGATCGTTTCTGATGGCTTTTGGCACACGGTCAAGGCCTCGCTGCGCAACAACATGCTCAGGCTGAGTCTTACAGACCCGTCTTGCCTTGAGGACACGTGTCGTATGGAAGTACAGATCGATCAAGCAGAGTCCGAACTGGGTTCAGGTCTGTCTGAGTTGACTGGGATCCAGAATCTCTACATAGGTGGAAGAGGAGAGCAAGAGACTGCTTCAGGCTTTCTGGGATGTATGAGGGATGTGTGGTTGGATTCACGCGTAGTGGTGCCCGGATTGGGGCCGAGGACTCCCGCTAATCAATTTAATGTGAAACAGGGCTGCAGTGACTGGGACCGCTGCAGGGAAAACCCATGCCAGAACAGAGGCAGGTGTGTCAAGACTGGATGGAGGAGCTTTAGCTGCGAATGCCATCGGCCTTATGAGGGCGAGCACTGTTTAGATGGTATGATCGCTCTTACATTATACTACTTGGGTTAGTTTGCATAGAACAGAATTTGATTTAAACACGTAAAGGGATAGTTCACCCAAAAATGACAATTCTGTCGTCATTTATTCACCCTCAAGTGGTTCCAAACCTGTATGAGTTTCTTTCTTCTGTTGAACACACAAGACATTTTTTTAAAGAATGTTGGTAAGTTGCATCATTGACTTCCATAATATTTTTTTTTCCGTTTTTGGGTGAACTATCTATTTAAAGGTGGGGTAAGCGATTTCTGGTAGCCAATGTTGACATTTGAAATCACCAAAACAACACGCCCCTTACTGCTGATTGGCTACAAGTTTGTTTTGCTATTCGGCCCGAATCAGTTTTCTAAAGCGTTTTTGAAAAATCTCTTACCCCACCTTTAAGTCACATTTAAACATTTCTGAAATGTCATTGCAGTAGATTTAGAATATCGAAACGCGTGTGATCTGCAAACAAATTCTGCTGCCTTTTAAATAAAATGTTCTAAAGAGGGGTTTCACAGTGATATCATAGAAGAACCATTTTTGGTTCCCCAAAGAACCTTTCCGTGACAGTTCTTAAACTAACCATTTTTTTTAGTGCGTAGAATATTTTAAAAATCTAAAGAACCCCTTTTCCACTAAAAAGAACAATAGAAAGATTCCATGGATGTTAAAGGTTCACAGATGGTTTTATATGCTATTTAAAGTAGCCTATTTCTGATTAAACCAAGATAAAATTTTTAATAATTTAGAATGAACATTCATCTTTGGTCACCATTATCTCTACAATAACGTCATTGATAAAACTGCTTAGCAGGGAATCTAAATGTAGCGCCCATCGGAGGGTCAAATTTAGTGCCAAGACACAGAATGAGATTAGAGTGCTAAAGAAAACAGGCATCCACAAACACTCAGACATACTCTCATGCAAAAGCAAACGGACTGCAAAGGGAAGGTTAAACCGGCCGCACCTGAACTGTGGATTAAAGAAACGTGATATTAACAGGTGTATTTAATCCTTGATCCTGCCAAGAAAGTAACCACCAGTGATTTATCTGCTCAGTGACAGAGAGCAAAACTAATTTTGTTAGGAATGGGTGGACAGCACAACACATTTATTGAATTATTATTATTACAACGACATGTTATTGTATGTTATTACATCAAGAACAACAATAATAGATATTTGTAATATAACATAAAATAATAATGATGATGATAAAACATTCAATTTTGTTATATTTGACTTTGTTACATTTTATTTTGTTATTTATTTATTTTTTATTATTATTACTAATAATAATATTTTGAATAATATTAAAAATTGTATCTATATTTGGAAACATTCTATTTTGTTTGATATTATTATATGAATGATTACATTATTTACAATGTTCACAATTCAGAAATAATAATGCTGGACGTGAACCATATCTTTCTTTCTTTTTTGTAATTTGCTAAACGTTCTAAATATGTTTAATATGTTTAAATATTGAAACTTAAAATGTGATGAATTTTCATATATTATGAATTATACAAATGCTATTTTGTTTGATATTATTACTGCTATTACTACTACTACTACTACTACTACTACTATTAATAATAATAATGATAAACTCTATATTTAGAAATACTCCATTTTGTTATATTTGACTTTGTCACATTATAATTGCACACATTTTGTTGTTGATAATACTATTCGTAATATTCCAAATATTTAGAATGCATATTATGTTTTTATTGTAGTAGTATATACATTTTTGTTGATTTAAGTAATAAAAAGCAGAAAAAATCACTAAAAACATTTTGCATATCACGCGCATATACACTACAGCAATCGCAGAAACAATCTTGTTGGTAAAAAAAAAAAACAATCTTGTGCATATTCTTTATTGTACCTTTCTCTAACACTGCTGTTCACTTCTGTATTATCAGAGTATGTGACTGCCAGGTTTGGAAGTGAAGATCTGGAGGGCTACGCTGTGTTCACAGTAGAAGACAATCCAGGCGACAGTAACGCCGTGTCCATGTTCGTTCTCACGCGCCGCTCACAGGGCTTGCTCCTGGTCCTCTCCAACACAACCAGTCAGTATCTGCGTGTCTGGTTAGAGGATGGAAAGGTCAAAGTTCAAATCAACAACTTTGAAAGCCTGCTAGGAAGTGAAACGGTCAGCGATGGTCACTTTCACCTCATAACTGTGCTTGTGGAGCCAGAATCCCTGTCCCTGTTTATGTCTGCTAAGAGCCAAGGCCGCGTCCCCATCCGCAGTGTGCTGGTCCAGGCTGGAGATGCGGTGTATGTGGGGGGTTTACCGGGCCGCCGTGCATCGCTAGCCTTCGGCAGCTACTTTAAGGGCTGCATCCAAGATCTCCGTATGAACAGCAGACACCTGCAGTTCTACCCCGTCAGTGTCCCGGTGAGCTCCTACCGGCTCCAGAGCTCGACGAAAGTCACGCGCGGCTGCACTGGCGACGACTCCTGCAGCGTAAGCTACATTTACAGATCCATCATTACAGCATTGATACAAAGTTTGGTTCAGTTTGCAGCTTGTTCTGGCCAACAAATGCCTAACTTACAGGAAAGGCTGGTCTGATTGACATGAGAAATGACCAGTCATAGTTTATTTTGCTTTTAGTTCACAGCAGAAACAATTAACAGATTTAGCAACTTATCAGCAACAATATTTGAATATTTCAAATCTATTATTAATGATTTGATGAATATTCAAATATTATGAATGATTACATCATTTACAGTGTTCACAATTTTGGAATGCTTCACTTGAAGCATACCTTTTTTGCAATTAGCTAAATTTTATATAGCCTATATAAATAAATATATAAACATTTTATATATATAAATATATTAAACTTCATGTTAAACTTCATTATTCATATTTATAATATATTCATATATATATATATATATATAAACTTCAAATTATGAAAAATGATAAATATTCATATATTATTAATGATTACATCATTCACAATGTTTACAATTCAGGAATAATAACGCTTGGCTTGAGCCATATAAAGAATTTGTGTGCATTTGTACCTTTTCAGAAAATTTCTAAATATTCTAAATATGTTCTAAATACTCTAAATATTTTAATATACTACATTCATATTATGAATTATTAGAAAAATATTCATATATTATTTATGATCACGACATTTACAGTGTTCACAATTCTGTAATAATAATGCTTGACTTGAGGAATAGCTTTTTGCAGTTTGATAAACTTTCTCATTTTGTTTATTAATATGTTTTGTAAACTTCAAATGTTATGAAAAAGATAAATATTCATATATTATGAATGATTACATAATTCGCATTGTTCACAATTTTGGAATAATAATGCTTGACTTGAACCATACAATTTTTTCCCAATTTGCTAAACTTTACAATATTTTGTAAACTTCAAAAATTATGAAAAAATTATGCATTATTAATGATCACATCATTCACAATGTTCACAATTCTGGAATTATAATGCTTGACTTCGACCAAACGTTTGTAGACATGTTGTTAAGCTTTCTAAATATGATTAATCTAAGTATTTTGAAAACATAAGAAATTATGAAAAATATAATAAATCTCCATACATTATGAATTATTACATCATTCACAATGTTCATAATTCAGGGAGTGCTTCCAGACCCTTTGGCTATTTGAAACAGACCCCAGCAGTTTAAGAAGCACTGCCAAATAACAAAATAATATTATGTGAAATTGAAGGGCAGTAGAGTCTTCTTCAAGATTTAAAGGCGAATGAATCTTTATTGTTTAAAATGACAATATGTACTGTGATGAGTGATGGTGAGTATCTGTTGTAGAATAATCCCTGCTTGAATGGAGGTGTGTGTTACTCCATGTGGGATGATTTCACGTGCAGCTGCCCACCCAATACAGCGGGACAGCGCTGTGAGGAGGTCAGGTGGTGCGAGCTGTCCCCATGTCCGTCCACTGCCGCGTGTCAAGCCCACGCTCAGGGCTTTGAATGTCAGTATGAACATGTTGTCCTTATCTGAACTATGAATACTTTTCTAATTGAAAGCGGTAAAGAAAAGGTTGATGACGTCTCAGCATTAATACATCTGTGGTACCTATCCAGAGTTCAGTTATATAATTGATAATTGTCATGTGTAGCTATACTGGGGATTTATGAAAGCTTGAAAGATTATCCTTTGTTGGATTTGCCACGCCATATGTGCTTGTCCTGAGACACATTTGAGCGTGTTAATGGCATAAACATATGTTGCAGGGAAGAAATTGAATATGGTGTTCAGAGGCTACACTTTGAAAGTAAAAAAAGACAAAAAAAGGCTGTTTATTCATGCTTGGCTTGCTAAAACGGATTTAAGATCTTATGAATCCTGTTTGTTTTAATCATCTTTGAGATGACTTGTGGAACATTCCTGTGAATAAGCATAACTAGAAGTATTTTGAACTATAGAATTTTACTATTACTATTTATGGTTACACTTTATTTTGATAGTCCACTTTAGACATTCTACTAACTATAAGTAAGTTTGTAGCTACATGTCAACTACATGTCAAGTAATTCTAATTAATTAGCAACTACATGTCTACTAACTCTCAGAGTACTGTTAGGTTAGGTTTAGGGTTAGTAGAATAAGTTGACATATACTTGCAAAGTTTCTGATAGTCAGTATGTTGTATGTAGTGAACCCATCAAAATAAAGTGTTAGAAGATATTAAGCAGACAGTCAACTAATACTCTAATGACTGCAAGTTGACATGTAGTTGCAAAGCTAATGTCTAAAGTGGACTATCAAAATAAAGTGTTACCCTATTTACTATTAGGATTTTTATTCATTTATTTATTTATACATACTGTACATACATGCAAACTGAGGGAAATTTGAAAGCCATTACTTAATTTTAACTTGAATCATATAGAAAATGTATGCTATAATAGTTCAACAAAGTACTGAACAGGATTATTTTAGTTAACCAAACTACAAAATAAAACAATAATAAAAGATTAAATAAACAAAATAGGCCTATATGTTAACTGAAATAAAATAAAATATCTCTAAAATAAAATAAAACAAACTTTTTTTCAGCCAGATGCAAAGGCAACATTTCTCATTTTAATTTAGTTGAACTTGATGTGCTAAAAAACAAACAAAAAAAAAAATACAAAAATAAACTTAAACTTAAAACTTTAACTTAAAATGAAACTGTAACTACACAAAACATTGCCAAAACAGCAGTTTAATCCAATGTTAAAGTAAACTTTTACATAAAAAGTGTGAAACACTGTGAAGGCAAATAAGATATGTAGTTGCTTATGGAAGCAACTTCTGAATCGGCTGAGGATTCTGTTTATATACTGTATGTGAAAAAAATTACTAGAGCACTGATGATTTTTTTCCTGTCCGCTTTGCAGGTTTGGTCAATGTTAGCCTCCGCAGCGACAGCCACATAATCACCTATCGTGGCAATGGAAAAATACGGCGATACCTCAGCAGCATTTCAATACATTTCCGTACCAGGCACCAGAATGCAACTCTACTGCATGCTGAGCGCGATTCTCAGTTCATTACCATTTCCATTCACGATGGGCACATAGTTTTAGAGCTGCAGGGAGAAAAACGAACCTCCTATGTGTATATCCACAGCCTGGACCTGGTGAATGATGGTCAGTGGCACAGGGCAGACTTCAGCATGGACAGCCCAGTCCTCCAGTCATCCAAATGGAGAATAGTTCTGGACGAGCACTGGGAGAAACCCTCCGTCTCCTTCACAGCCTCAGGAGATCTGGATTTCCTCCGAGAAGATGTGGACATCATCTTAGGAGGCTTGGGACCCGATTCGGAGGGTAACTTCGCTGGCTGTCTCGGTTTGGTGGAGATCGGAGGCCTTGCATTACCATATTACAGTGACATGGAGATGAACCAGCCCAGACCCCAGGAAGAGCGGTTTCTGAGGACTTCTGGGACTCCCTACTTCGGCTGCTGGGGATCTAATGTCTGTGAGCCTGACCCTTGCAAGAATGGAGGGTTTGTGAAGATCTGTTCGACCTTTTCAAGTGCCATTGCCCATCTGATTGGGATGGCCAGCGTTGTGAATTCACTGTAGATGACTGTGCATCAAACCCATGTGTTCACGGAGCCTGCAGAGCGATCTCAGCTGGATTCGAGTGCTCGTGTGATGCAGGCTACACCGGCCGGCGCTGTGAAACGGAGGTGGACGTATGCGCCCACCACAAGTGCAGCAATGGAGGAACGTGCCTAAGAGGATTGAAACGCTATTCATGTCTCTGTCCAAGAAACACGACGGGCCCTTTCTGCAGGTGAATATGTTTCCCATGCTCATTACTCACTCTTAAAAATAAAGGTTCTTTAATGGCATCGATGGTTCCATGAAGAACCTAGAACATCCAAGGAACCTTTCAAACGCAGAAAAGTTTCTTTATAGTGGAAAAAGGTTCTTTAGATTTTTAAAATGTTCCTCAAAATAGTTCATTTAAGAACTGTTCACTGAAAGATTCTTTGGGAAACCAAAAATGGTTCTTCTATGGCATCACTGCAAAAACACCCTTTTGGGGTCTTTATTTTTAAGAGTGCTGCAATGCGTCTCGACAGATGAAGTCTTCAGCAATATTCTGTTAGATATGCATGCATGCATGTAATGTTTCGTTAATGGTTTGTTTGTTTTTTCAGGGAGAGAGTTCCAGAACTTCCATGGTATATCGACAGGTTTCCGTGAGTTTGATTTCTGAAAATAAATATTAATTATCAGTTCGGGGGCTAGAATGGGATTCTTGGAGGTCTGGGAAAAAAGCATATTACACGTTACATGTACTTACTATAGTAATAAGTTAAGGGATAATGTACATCCAGCCATTAGTTATTGCAGAATAAACCCCAACATGGTGATTGCAAGTAAATAATTACGAAATATTACTTATCACACAAGTAAATAATTACGAAATATTACTTATCACACAAGTAAATAATTAGACATGAAATATTGATTTAAATGTAAAAATATTTTATTAGTTCTTTAAACGCAAAGCTTCCAAAAAAGAAATACAAACGGCCTTGAGCACAGACAAACAAACAAGTTCAGACAAGACGGACATTTATGGCATAATGTACAGTCGAATCACTAATTGCACAGCTTTTCACCTCATAAATAAAGATGAGGACACAATAAAATGTTATTTGAGAAGAAGGCGTTTTAAAATACCTGTTTATTACCTTAAAATTGATTATAGCATGCAAAACAGTTGTTCCGGCAGCAAGATGAACACCAATATTTCCACATTAATATTATTTCGCATTAATATTACGAATAATAATATTACTGCAGGTCTACTATTAAAACTGAAGCCCTTCGATTTCATTTTACTGTAAATACAGTCGATAAATACTCAAATATCCAGATGAGGATATTTGACAAATTGTAAACTTTTTCAGTCTTTTTACAAACATAAAATTATCCCATGCAACTCATTCCATAGTCCAAGTGTTCTGAAGGCATTCGGTAGGATTTCCCGAGAAACTAATCGAAAATTAAATCTATTATTAAGCGAAAATCTCCAGTCATCGCATTTGTGCATTTATATGAGCGCGCAGCTGTTCAAGAAATCAACAGATACGGCTGTGATTGGCTACATTGCTCAACGCTGCAAGTATGATATTTCGCCAATATCAGATGGGGCCCCCTGATTCCCCAGGGCCTTAAAGGGTTAGTTCACCCCAAAATGTGCGCAAAGAAAACGAAAATGACGACTTTATTCAACAATTCTTCTCCCCCGAGTTACGTCTTCCGCCATTCAATGCATACGCTCGCTTTCCCCTAAGTGTAAACAACGCTGATTACGCCGATTACATTCATGCGCGCGCTTTCCTCTCTAACGTAAACAACGCCGATTACGTTCTTGGGTACTCTCCAAAATGGCAGAAGACGTAACTCGGGGGAGAAGAATTGTTAAATAAATTATGTAATTTTTGTTTTCTTTGTGCTCAAAAAGTATTCTCGTAGCTTCGCAAAACTGAAGTTGAGTGAAGTTGTCACATGGACTGTTTTACCGATGTCCTTACTATGTTTCTGTCTGGGAACATTCCAGTTGCGTTGCTGTCTATGGGAGGGTCAGACAGCTCTTATATTCCATCAAAAATATCTTAATTTGTGTTCCGAAGACGAACGGAGGTCTTACGGGTTTTGAACGACAAGTAATTAATGACAGAATTTTCATTTTGGGGTGAACTAACCCTTTAAGCGGCCACTTACCTGGCTTAAATGTTAAGTCCGCCCCTGGTTATTGGGGAATAACACACCTCAGAATGTCACGACCGACCAATCAGAATCAAGTATTCCAAAGAGTTGTGTAGCAACATTAAATTATGCATAATTCGAATCAACTAACCCTAAACCAAACCCTTACCCTAGCCTTAAAGTGTTAGTTCACACAAAAATGAAAATTCTGTCATTAATTACTCACCCTCATGTCGTTTCAAACCCGTAAGACATTCGTTCATCTGTGGTTCAACTGTAAAGTTATGAAGCTACGAGAATACTTTTTTGCGCAAAGAAAACTAAAATAACGACTTTATTCCACATTTTCGTCTCTACTACGTCACTTGTGGACGCGCGCATTCACGACAGTATCATGACCTTGAACGTGTTAGTTACCTTGCTGTCTATGGGAGGGTCAGAGAGCCCTAAGATTTCATCAAAAATATCTTAAATTGTGTTCCGAAGATGAACGAAGGTCTTACGGGTTTGGAACAACACGAGGGTGAGTAATTAATGACAGAATTTTCATTTTGGGGTGAACTAACCCTTTAGTAAGTTAATTAATATGAATCATCAAAAACACTTACCACTAAAAAACACCTACCAAACCTTCATTTTTACTTATTCATTGTGCTTTTAAAAGATCTGAAATTAGATTAATCACAACTATTTTATTCTATTATGATGCTATTTTAATTCTTTCTTTTGGTTTTAGTACAGTGACAATATAAAAGGCAAGGGGGCAATATATTGTTGTTCCTATAACTCTTATTACTCTTTTTCTGTAACAGTATCAATATTTAAGTGTATATCCCTCGTGGGATAGTAAACAGTCCATCAGATGTGCACTTCAGTATCTAACTGTTACTGTGAATTCGGACATACTACTCTTTTCACATACTTCACATGTTTCTTGCTTATAGTATCTTATGCTATATGTTGAGGTTTGCTGTTCAGAATCATTACTTTTTGCTTGATTATGCTTTAGAAATGAGAAGAGGTGTTCATAGAACAGGTTTATACTAAGTGTTATCCTTTTATCACATTTTTCTCTAGATTCCCTAAACTTCCTGTGTCTTTCTGCGGGAACGAGAGATGGAACTACAGCTGCTTCAATGGTGGGAATTGCTCTTCTGTAGAGGATAATTGTGACTGTCTACCTGGATTCACTGGACAGCGGTAAGAATATGAACCTGCAGAGGATAAATTGTGTGATATCATAGTAAACATACATGAAAATCTTTCAGAAATCATTCTAATATTCTGTTTGGTTGCTTATGAAACATTATTATTAAAAAAGTTTGTGCTGCTTAAACTTTTTGTGGAAGCCATGAACATTTGCTGAATAGAGAGCTTCATCGTGTGAATCTCTCCATCTAAAATGACCGATTTTCTTTGAAAGGTGCGAGATGGAGCTGGATGAATGTGCATCTGACCCCTGCCTTAATGGAGGCTTCTGCTGCAACCTGATCAACAGGTTCCAGTGTGTGTGTGAGATGAGCTTTGCAGGTGATCACTGTCAGATCGACGTCAGCGACTTCTACGTCTATGTGTTCCTGCTCCTGTGGCAGAACATCTTCCAGCTGTTGTCATACCTCATTTTGCGTTTAGATGATGATCCAGAGGTTGAGTGGAACGCAGCCAATGATGACTATGACTAAAAACCGTTCCTTCTCAAACACTCTGAGGAAGATGTGGGCTGATGTTGAATGGACACAATACGCAAAAGGCCTTTAAATATTATTAAAGGGTTAGTTCACCCAAAAATTCTGTCATTAATTACTCATGTTGTTCGAAACCCGTAAGACCTTCGTTCATCTTCGGAACACAATTTAAGATATTTTTGATGAAATCTGAGGGCTCTCTGACCCTCCCATAGACAGCAAGGTAACTACCACGTTCAAGGTCCAGAAAAGTACCAAGATGATCGACAAAGTAGTCCGTGTGACATCAGTGGTTCAACTGTAAAGTTACGAAGCTACGAGAATACTTTTTTGCGAAAAGAAAACAAAAATAACGACTTTATTCCACATTTTCGTCTCGTGATGACATCATCACGCCGGATCTGGGTCAGCGCCGCCACACGCTTGCGTCATGATACTGTCGTGAGCGCGCGTCCACAAGTGAAAATGTGGAATAAAGTCGTTATTTTTGTTTTCTTTGCGCAAAAAAGTATTTTCGTAGCTTCGTAACTTTACAGTTGAACCACTGATGTCACACGGACTACTTTGTCGATCATCTTGGTACTTTTCTGGACCTTGAACGTGGTAGTTACCTTGCTGTCTATGGGAGGGTCAGAGAGCCCTTAGATTTCATAAAAAATATCTTAAATTGTGTCCCAACGATGAACGAAGGTCTTACGGGTTTTGAACAACACAAGGTTGAGTAATTAATGACAGAATTTTCATTTGTGGGTGAACTAACCCTTTAATGTGTTCCGAAGATGAACGAAGGTCTTACGGGTTTGGAACAACACGAGGGTGAGTAATTAATGACAGAATTTTCATTTTTGGGTGAACTAACCCTTTAAAGGTCAATATGGGAAGTCGCAACCCTTGGTTTTTGGACAAAATGTAGTTCAAGAATCATTCAATGAGAAAACCAATATGTGATCGGCTGTTTGCTAATGGAGCACTATAAACAGCAGCTTCTGAATAATAATTCAGAGAAAACATTTGAGAATAATATTGATCAGATCTGTACACATTATAACATCTGACAGTGAAAGGCTTTTCGTGTGCCTTCCTTTTCCTCATAAATATCTATGTTTGAAAATGTTCTCAAAATGTTTCTCATAACTTCTCAAAGTTCTACAAACAAAAAAAAGTGGTAAATCATAATATGTATGAAGCCCAATGTTATAACATACTGTCATATTCTAATGGTAAGAAAAGCAATGTGTTTTCACATCATTAAATGTTTCTTCCTTTTTTCCTCTGTCAATATTTAATCCTGGACATTTATCCCTCAATGATCGAGTGACTGCTCCAGCTTTCCATTATCAAACCCATAAAGCAGATTTCTTTTGCAAATCTTTAAACTATTCGCAAAAATTAGAGCATCGAAATAAATATACTTTTAAAGAAATATTTTTGAAACCAATACGGTAATATTTTTTTGTATCCAGCAACTGTATATATTTTTAGTTTGTTTCAAAATGAATGAATGGCCGTTATCTGAACGAAAACTGAATGAATTTTGTTTTGTTGCTGAGATCAGAATATCACAAATTAAAAGTTATTAAGGTAAATGTTTGATGTTCTTTTTTAAAAAATGGAATTATGTAGAAATATAGACCATAAAATAGCATATTAATTATGCAGGTTTGCAAGCATCCCTTATATTGTTGACCACTGTGCAGTATTTGAACTGGATTTCTGCAATAGTCAGGCAAATAGAGTCCCTTCAGAAAAACAAGTTTGCATGTAGTTTTGTTTGCTTTTCATTGTTAGGAGATCGATAAGCACGGCAAAAACACTTCTAGAAGCACCTTTAGAAGTAAGTGTTTGAAATCTGACAAAATTTTGCTAAAAAGTTCAGCAAATCAAAGGCTTTTACTTTTCTGATTATATTTGTTAAAACGGCATGCATAGCATGAACACATTCAAAAAAAACTTTAAATAATGACTTTATAGGAAGCTGGATGTTTTCAATCAGGCTCCATTCATGTTCGTTTGATCACCAAGGACCTGGTCAAAGTTTAGAAGCACCACAGCTTCCCCAAACCAAACTTCAATTTGAACTCCCACTCAAATTGCACAGTTCCATTTGTTTTGGCACCCAAAGATGGTTCACTGGTGTCATTCACGTAACAGAAGCAAGACTCTCTTTACATTGACCATGTGGTCAAGACTAAAGTACAGTGTATATATATACAGCAAACCAAACTCAGTCACCTTCTGTCCGCACATTGGCTTCAAGAGATCAGGTTGTTGTTCAGCATGCAGCTCTGCGCTACACTCACTGTTCTCGGGCTCCTGGTAACAGGGTCATGGGCGCAGGGGTTGATGCCCACCATCAGCTTGCCCCCCTGTGATTCCCCTGAGGCTGAAGCAGCGGCTCTGGTGGCACAGGGATTCCTCAACACTCAGCACACACACGGTTACAAATATGTCCTAAATCAAATTGACGAAATCAAGATCGTCTCCAGGGTAAGACATCGGATGATCGTGAACAATGCTTGTGTGATGGTGGTTGTAACAGTCATGTGGTGTGTGAGTTAGTAACACTGGTCTTAAAAATGTAGAGTGTATTATACGACTATTTCGTCCACTGAAATGTTTTAAGAATATGAATACACTTTACGGATTTTTTTTGATAAAGCTACAGTATTCTGAATATGTAACATTGTGATAAAACATTGTGTTTTTATACCTACACTACAATTTTTAAATATATATATTTTTTTAAAGTTTATTACTGATGTAAATGGGACTTTAAGATTCAAATGTCTTTTTGTAGCCACTTCGAGCAGACACGTACCATTTTGAGCTAGATTTTCTTGAAACTACGTGTCATGTCTTGGATCCAACACCTGTGAGCCTTTGTCCAGTCAGACAAAAAATTAATACGGTGAGAACTATATTCATGTGTACTGTCGTAAACGTTGTATTGCAATTAATTAAGTATATTTCTGGTTCTCTTCTAGGCAGTTGAGGCAGATTGTGATTTTGTACTGGCAAATACAACTCAAGGTCTGTCTGTTGTGGCATTCAAGTGTAAAACTGAGACAGGTAAGAGGAAAACGCAAATCATTGTAAAAAACAAAAAAACAAATGCATTTGTCGCCACCTGATCGCAGTGCAGAGAGGAGACGCTTTGTTTTTTGTTGTGTCTAGAATCAGAAGATGAATGCTTAGGCTGCCCTCAACTCGTTCCATTAAATGACACCGATGGCCTCCAACTCATTGAAACCTCTTTAGATCATTTCAATAAAAATAATCCTCTAAACACAAAGTTTGCACTCCTTGAAATTGGACGCATGGGATCCCAGGTAACGTAGATGGAATACTCAAAATTATCCTCAGACAGCTTCCAGTAGACAATATGGTACTGTTTTTTATTTTTTTTGCAGATTGTCAGTGGCGGACCCAGGTACTTTGCAGAATATGCCATTATTGGGACTAACTGCACAAGTCAAGATGATGATATATGCATCCCTCAGAATCATACTGTTGCTGTAAGAATATTGAAATATCTTTGAGTGCGAGAGACTTTGGCTGGTGTGCAACTGTGTAAATGCTTGTGTCAAAGTCAACATGAAACCAAGCCCTCTTCATTTTTAAACCCCACCCCGTTCATTCTGCATGCCCACTTTTCATGATCCAGTCAAATCCCACGGATAAAATGAGGTCCTACATTTTTTCCCTGTTGAATATCCTGTTTTGCCAGAAATCACATCAGATTACAGAAGCAAAATGGGTTGAACTGTCTTTCATGTTGACTTCAAAGTGACTAATCCATTTTTTTTGACTCTTTTTAGATTCATGGACTATGTCTAGCTGAAGGTTCTGCCAATGGTGTTGACTGCAAAATCTTTGCCCCAGTAAATACCACTTTATTATTTCACATTAATGCAATACAATAATTGTAAATATAGAAAATTTAATGGCTGCCTTTAAAGGGTCATGAAACCCCCGTTTCAGCACTGGTTAGTTCTCACCACAGTTTTAAAAAACGCTAAAAAAAGAAAAAGAGGGCGTGGTGTGAATCGGTTGGAGACAGACAACACACACAGCTTCGTGTTCAGACAGTTTCATTTCGCTCCCATCGAGTTAAAAACACAAATAAATGCACAGCCATTTGCACTCTGCATCGAAAACATATATATGAACGCGCTGTTGCACCTCTGATAGAAAAGTAGTCTGGGGTTTCACGACCCTTTAATCAATATTTGATTTATGTTAAATCAAACACACAAACTGCAGTGGTCAGTTTATTGTGTTTTTTCTTCATCAGAACTTAATTACTGATCAAAAAATCATAAAATCGAGTAGACTTGACAGGAATTATTGGGACAAGTTAAATTAATGTAAACAAAGATGTTCTTAAATGTAGTAAAAATCACATTGAGCTGAATTATTTTGGTCAATTATACCATTTATTTTTAAGACAACCTTAATGGTGAAGTGTGTAATTTATGTGCCTCTAGTAACACCACTCTGAATTGCAAAAATAAAATTAGGTTTCTGACATTCCTCAGTACCAATCAGGCAAAAGTCCAAAAAGGTGCATATTAGTACCTTAAAGGTATAATACCAGTCAATTCCATTTGGCACCATTACTGGCACAGAAATTACGCCCTTGATCTTTAAACCTCAAACTCAGATTAAGCTAAAGCAGAGAGTTAAAGACACTATACAACTATATTAATTACTTTATTCATGACAGATCCAAGTGAGCAACGCCACAGTGCGAGTCCAACAGCTTCTGCATGCACACACCTTTGGACCTCAGCACAACCCCGCCATTCATGGCCTCAAACATCACAAGCTGACAGCACTCCATGACCCTTCGGCAAGTGGTCTGCTCTCTGCAGAATCCAACGAATTGGCTGAGGTCATGGCAGTGCCAGCGCCAAAAGAGGCTCCTGTTGTAAAGAGGGAGGTCGCTGCACCGGAAGGGCCAGCCGTAGATGCAACAGTGTCAGCAAAAGCACCCCTTCTTTCAGGGCCGATTCTCCTTGCTCCCATTTGTCCAGGAAAAAAGAAACATTTCTGACCTAGTCACATTTCATGAACCAACTCAGATAATATTAACTCGTCTTGTTGAGTTCTGAGGTTGCCACCAAACTCATAAGTGCATTCAGGTGTAAATGTTTTATAACAGGTACACGTATAAACAAAACTGGCCTTCTTGTTATGGAAGCAATCAAGGCTGTGCCTGTGTTGTGCTGTGGTGCTGTAATAAAATGTTTCCCAGCCTAATTTAGATGTTTATCCGTCTGTGTTCAGTGTGTTTTTTTCTATAAATGATCAGTTTTCACCTTATGGAATTGTGAAATAGTTCGAATATCCCGCATTAAGAAAAACCCCTTAATGCTGTCATACTGTCACATGATGGTGGCCATATCTTCATCATGCTCTTCACAGAAATGGCTTTGAGGAAAAATTCTGTCCATGGACACTGTATATTTCAAATATCCTTTCGAGTGTACAACATCCAAATAACTAAACTGAAAATTGTCAAAAAGAATAAAAAAAACTTGATCTAAGAAAATGAAGTTAACTACTCTTGGGTTTCTGGTAGAGATTGATCATGTTTCTCAGCTAAACTCTGCTGGAAGGTGGTTCTCCAGGAACTCCAAATCAACTTATTTTTAAGAATCAGCTGAACAAATTTGTGCATATAGCCTCAAAGAGATTTATACTTATGTTATCCTAAAAAAAAATAAGGACTCAATATAATGAACTCAACACAAAACTTACAAAGACAACAAATCAGGGTTTTAAAAGAAAGGCCGAGAACAGTTTTCCCACTCAAACACTTTTATTATTAGTTAGCACTGTTTCCAGCTCTCCAGATTCCTCAGTCTATAGTGGATGGATGCCTCATATAACCTATATAAAACAAATAAAAAAAGCAATTTAACAATGGTTATGCTGCACCATTTTGGTCAATTTACAGTACACCGAAAACTGGTTCACCTACCATCTGTTTGAGAGCTGGAGAGCAATGCATCCTTGTTTGATTGAACAGCAGGAACCTAGTGCGTGTTAAATAATTCTGGGCCCCTAAAAACAGGATCCACAGATTCTCCATTTGGAGGGAAATACAGCTGAGGGTTCTTTACTGGCACAGAGTTGCGAATCTGCATCAAGGGATGAAAACTCAGCTGTTTTGGAGGGTTCTCGCCAGGAGTTTCTTCTGGTTGAAGTGATGTAGTTGACGGCTCAAATGGATTGTGATTATTGGGTGGCTGAGGTAATGACATCTGGGTGAAAGAGTCTTTTGTAAGAGAATAAGACCTAGGGGGCTTAGCATTCAAATTAGCAGCTTGATGCCAGTAATTCATAAATGCATTTTTGCTATGAGTTGGAGGCATAGTGGGTTTTGAAGAAATGTCATGTTGGAACATTTTCTCAAAAGTGGGACCATAATTTGAAGCAACTAACATTGTCTGTGTGTCACGTCCCAATGGGGAAATGTACCGCTGCATCTCAGCCTGGTTAACTGCAGGGTTTGGGTTGTGGTTTGAATAGGCAAGAGGTTCAGCAACTGGTCTATTTTGTGAATGCTCCAAATGGCGTATAACAGAAGCAACATTAGCAGGATTCATTGTAGGCTGTGGAGAGGCAGCAGTTGATTCCAGCTTCCTAAAAATGTAGGGATGGCCCAGTAAAATGGTTGGCCCAGTAAAATGCTTTGAAGTATCAGGGGCATCGGTACTCTTAATGGGGGGATTCTCCACCAAATATTGCATTGCTGTATGATCTGAAGCTGGTGGTAGAGCCGTTTTTGTGTAAAGTGGGCCATAATTATAACCCTTGCCCTTAATAAGGGAATAGAGGTTTGAATCTGGAGATATAACGGATGACAGCATTTGGCCTGTAATTTTAGTTGTACTAGAAATGTCAAAATTAGACATTTGAAAAGGATGACCAAAATGGTGATGGTTATGGTGGTGGTAGAACATTGAAGGGGGTCCAGGGCAGAAAGCTGGACAGTGAAAAGAATGTGCATGGGACGAACTAATTAGAGTTGGGGAAGCCTCTATTGGGGCAGGAGTGCGAACAACTTTAGGAAATTTAGGGAGTGAAGGGGTAGGATACGTGTTTGGGGTCAAATCAAAGTGTAAGTTCATAGGAGGACCCTTAACAACTGTTCCGCATGAAAGCTCAGAAGCTTGCGGCTTTTCAACTTGTTCAGACCTTTCTGAATATGTGGTGGACCTGGAAGCAACAGCCCCAGAGGTGGAAACCGTATTATTTTTGGGGACAAGTGGCATTTCTGAACGACGTGGTGGGAAGGGTTTGTACCATGGATAGCGGAGGAGCTGTGGTCCTGTTTTTCTTGTAGGGGCAGGTGTTAGCGGTTCAGGCTCTGGTTTTGGTGGAGCATGTGGTTCAGAGGGTCTCGTTAGGGAGTGATTAGGCCAGTAGGGGACCTGAGGAAAGACTGCCGAGGAGGAAGCGACAAATTCAGGTTTTCCAGGATATAAAGGATACACCATATTGTTGGGAGAAAACATAGGTGCCCACTGCACAGGAGGGACAATGGGCATGGTGAAAGGCAACTTATCTTGAGGACTGTCTGTGGGTTTTAGTAAGGGAGCGATAGGGGCTGTAGGAGCCTTGGTAGGATGCAACAAAGGTTTTCTTGGATAATGTGGCCCAGCTGCACTTTGATGAGTGGGGTCACAGGTAAGACCCAAGCTGGGCTTAGGGTACCAATTTTGAGGACATTTTGTGTAAACAGGTGCTTGTGGCCTCTGGGTAATAGCAGCTGGGGGACCCACAACTTTGGGACCTTGAGGAAGAATCGTTGGTGGTATATTTGGAGGAAAAAGGAGAAGAGGGTATCTAGGAGGAGCGGGTTTAAAATCTGGCTGGCCAGGAATGTAATAAGGGAGGAGAGGAGTGGGCAATTTTTGAATTGAACTTGTGGAAGTTGTTGAACGACTTGCAGGAGTCTGTCTTGGCTGAGTGGTTTTAGTAGTTGTAGTAATTGTGGTGGGAGGGAGTGTTGAAGTCAGAGCATGAGGTATAGAAACACTTTCGTTTTCATGTACAAAATCAGTTGTATCTATAGGAAGACTAAGCGACAGTGCTGGGCAGGACATATTAAACTCGCTCTCCACTGCCATGCTGAGAGTGAACATCCCATCCTGTAAAGTAAGGCAAAAGATTAGTGTATTCGAGATGAGTGACTGGGTAAAATTCAGGTAAAAAGTAGAACATTGCATACCTTTGGCTCTGTGCATGGCATATATGGGGCATGGATGACCACACCTTCTGGATGTGACACCAAGCTGTATCCACATCTAGCTGACACTTTCAGAAGAGGCTGCCATTCATTCATTACTAGATTTAAGCAGTATTAATTAAATTTAGACCTGTAAAGCTCACATCAACCTATATAAACAAACATGAACCTTTGCGTTACCTTTGATCTTCAGTTTCTCAGAGACTCCTCTATGCAGCCTCACAATCATGCCATTAGTGTAGCAGGAGACCGTTGGCTCACTTTTTGCCGAGATCAGTGAGGAACAAGACATTTTCACATGCAATCCCCACCAAAGTAAGGGAAGAACAAAAGTGTTTCTCTGAAAGCACAACGGGGGAGGTCAGAAAGGATCATATATGCTATACTCGATTTCCATAAAAAAAAAAAAAAAAATGCAAACCTTGTGCATTACGTAACATCCATCATATGGTATAATTAAAACAAAGTCTCTCCAAGTTCTCAAGAACCTATGGCCACATTCTGAGGGCAACTGTGACAATGGAAGCGGTGGGACGCTTCCTAAAAAAACAATTTCATAATAACAGAAATAATGATTTTGGAAGGCAAATGACAAAACTTGAGCCATAAAAAGTAAGGCAATGGAGAAGCAAACCTCTGTCAATAAGAAAGTTGGACCCAAAAGGAGCCTCTCTTCCATGAATTGTCAACCTCATTGAATCTCCAACACAATCCACCTTGGGTTTCATTCCAAGTAGCCTTTCCACTGTTGAAGTATGGAGGGTGTTTAGACCATAAACCTGTCCCCAAAGAGGTTGCAGCTTCATCCAGCCTTTTGATAAAACATACAGAAAACATAAAACAGAAAGACAAGTTCAACTTGGAATAGTTAACAGCATGCTATTAAAACGAATACGATTTCTCTTTGCACGGAGGTGTAAGAAAAACGTTTTGAATGACTAACAATATGGACTAACAAGAACTACGTCTATTCTTCTTGCCACCCTGTTAAAAAAACCAGCAATATGCTGGTTTATGCTGGTCCTTTGCTGGTTTATGCTGGTCCTTTGCTGGTTTAAGCTGGTCCTTTGCTGGTTTAAGCTGGTCCTTTGCTGGTTTAAGCTGGTCCTTTGCTGGTTTAAGCTGGTCCTTTGCTGGTTTAAGCTGGTCCTTTGCTGGTTTAAGCTGGTCCTTTGCTGGTTTAAGCTGGTCCTTTGCTGGTTTAAGCTGGTCCTTTGCTGGTTTAAGCTGGTCCTTTGCTGGTTTAAGCTGGTCCTTTGCTGGTTTAAGCTGGTCCTTTGCTGGTTTAAGCTGGTCCTTTGCTGGTTTAAGCTGGTCCTTTGCTGGTTTAAGCTGGTCCTTTGCTGGTTTAAGCTGGTCCTTTGCTGGTTTAAGCTGGTCCTTTGCTGGTTTAAGCTGGTCCTTTGCTGGTTTAAGCTGGTCCTTTGCTGGTTTAAGCTGGTCCTTTGCTGGTTTAAGCTGGTCCTTTGCTGGTTTAAGCTGGTCCTTTGCTGGTTTATGCTGGTCCTTTTGCCAGCACATGACCAGCATAAACCAGCAAAGGACCAGCTTAAACCAGCATCAAAACATACCTAACCAGCATATGCTGTTTTTTTCAACAGGGCAGTGTTTGAAAATTGCCTATGCAGTCTTTCACTCTGTGATTTTAGTACATTACACATGCATTCAGCAGATCACAGGGACATCATTACCGGAATCATCTGATTGGTATGCGTTCTCATCAGGTTGACTGCGAGAACTGAGCCTCGAAGAAAGACGGACACTATCACCACCATGTGATTCTGAAGCGTGGTCTTGCCAAATAAGAAGGCGCCCAACCTGTGCTCCAGATTTCGGCTTCTCGTCCCCTCGATCAAATGACTCGCTTGTCCGTGCATTTTTGTTAAAAGAGCCCACTGAATCAAGACCTTTTCCCTCATTGAATACCACAAAACCACGAACTTCAATAAAGCTAAGCCAAATGAAAATAAAACACGTCAGGAATAGTTTCTCTTTCAACGCCATTCGACAAGACCGTTTTGCATACGCACCACACCACTGTAGTGTGTCGCAAAAACCCGGCTCATTTCAAGCACCTGAAATATATAAGATCCAACGTCTACAATTAGCGCACGTCTGGAAAATCCGAAGCACCTGTTTAAACAGCCTAGTGAGGAAAGGAAGGGATGTGTGCAATGAGTATGTGGGCATATCAAAAACTTCATAAAATCATGAGCCACTTATGTTTTTTTGTGTGCATGTATATATACCAGGGCTGTGCACAGGGGGGTGGCCCGGTGGCTAGAGCCACTGCCCCTTTGCCCTCATCCGCTGAGTTGCTCCTCTCACCAATCCCCCCATCATCACCCCAGCTCAAAGCGGTCTGTTCCCGCTCCGCTGATTCCGCTAATCCGCTCCGTGTTTTCCCGCCCGCTCCGCAGCATCACTCACGATCTGTGTGCCGCTCTCTGGAGTGGAGGCCACAGTTCCCAAGCAATGTCGTAGCATTAACAGGTGGATGCATTACAATCCACATTACAGTCAGTGGATGATTCGCTGAATTAGTAATTTGGTAGTTTGTTTTTGTATTTCTGTCGGTAATGATTTGCTCTCGGTCTTTTAAAAGTGAAATATCTTAGAATTAGAATGTCTAATCAAATTATTGTACCCGATCAGATCTAATATAAATAACACTAATAATTCGCTGTTGTTGGCGCACTTTGTATGTAGACGGGAAAAAAATGCCTTCGCAAAAAAAGACAGAGACAGAGAGAGAAAGAGCGAAGGGAGGCTGCTAAAGACAGTTCAACATTGCAAACTAGTTCTCTCATAACTCTGAACGTTACTTACTATCCCAGTAAAGCATTATGGGAATAGTAGTTTGTTGATTACTATTTATTGCGACATTCCTGCAAGGTTTTGGTTATTTTCTCTCGGATGATCAACTTCAGAATGATTAAACAGTTAAGTTATTGTGCTGAAGTGTTTGTACTGCTTATGCGCCTACGTTCCGTTAATCATCTGACTCGACCCGAATTTAGAAGTGAAAGTAAAAATGAAAGTGAAATGAAGTGTTTAGTCTGCCGCATTGCGCTAACAGAAGCGTCCGTCAGCAGTAATATCTGCGATAATTTGCAGCTAGTAGACATTATCGTTTTGTTTAATTTCGCATAGGCTATTGGAAGATGCAGCATTATTTATGTAAATCTGCATTGATTTCAGTATTACTGATGATCGCTGATGGTACGTATGATCTAGAATTCACTATAATTTAGTTTGGTAGTTTGTTTTTGTGTTTCTGTCGATAATAATTTGCTCTCGGTCTTCTAAAAGTACTAACAACTTGAACAAAATATCCAAGTTCTTAGAATTAGAATGTCTTATCAAATTATTATACCCGATCAGATCTAATATAAATAACACAAAATTCGCTGTTGTTGGCACACTTTGTAGACAAAAATAAAAATAAAAAATGCCTTCACAAAAAGAAGACAGAGAGAGAGAGAGAAAGAGCGAAGGGAGGCTGCTAAAGTCAGTTCAACATTGCAAACATGAATTCAAAGATCCAGCAAGCCAGCAGGTAAATCATCATATAGAATATTTAGCAGTTTGTCACACTTTAATTCTTGTAATTAAGTGTGTTTCCCATTATAATCACTTGTCTTGATACTAGTAATCTATAACACATCATATTTTATTAAAACCATATTAATAGTAGGCCTATAAATAGTAAAAAAAATATATATAAATGTTCTAAATGAGTTGTTTATTAGTATATAATATAGATTTATGCTGTAAAATATTAAATTAAAAGTCTAATACTTATAGGGGAGAGTGGGTGTAAAATAGGTCCATTTTTTACTCATGTGGTCCTACAATGAAAGTATCTATCCTATCCTAATGAAAGTATTCCTATCATTTTAAATGATCAGAATGTATCTATGACAAAGGGTTCTAAAAATATGGCTTCTTATAATAAAAGTGTTCTTATGGCTCAGTTTGCCCCGGGTTAGGGGTAAGTTGACCCGAGTCGAGTCAGTGGGTAAGATGCACCATCTGGGTGTAAAATGACCATCTGACCAAATCTGATTCAAACCCATGTGAAATACATAATAATTAAAAAAACGAATTTAATAATTTCATTTTACAAACAGTCATATTTCTTTTCATGAAGTTAACTTTAACAACATAAAACCAACCAAATGAAGATTAAATTTCAATATTTAATTGTTTGCATTTCTGAAACAATATGTTGAACACCAAAGTTGTAGCCTTCCTAAAAACAGACTAAACAGAGTTTGTTGGCCATTAGTGACTACAGGTGGAAAGATATATCTGATTATAATGTGATGAAAAATGAAAGTATCTATCCTATCCTATCCTATCCTAATGAAAGTAGGCTATTCCTATAATTTTAAGTGATCAGAATGTATCTATGACAAAGGGTTCTAAAAATATGGCTTCTTATAATAAAAGTGTTCCCATGGCTCAGTTGTCCCCGGGTTAGGGGTAAGTTGACCCGAGTCGAGTCAGTGGGTAAGATGCACCATCTGGGTGTAAAATGACCATCTGACCAAATCTGATTCAAACCCATGTGAAATACATAATAATTAAAAAAACGAATTTAATAATTTCATTTTACAAACAGTCATATTTCTTTTCATGAAGTTAACTTTAACAACATAAAACCAACCAAATGAAGTTTAAATGTCAATATATATATCTGATTATAATGCAATGAAAAGCATTTTCTGGTTCTTATCAGAGAAGGATTTGGTGCACTTGTACACTGTCCCTATCAAATAAACTACAAAATATGTATATATGATAAACTAAACCAGTAATATATCACATTAAAATACCAGTTTATAATTCAGAGATTTAGCTTAACTACAGTGCCTTATGATGGGGTAAGTTTTTCTTTTTATGGTTCATTGATATTGCTATTTATTGTTATTTATTGCTGTTTTATTTATTGTTCATGATGTACGGTGACCTTGAGTGATTTGAAAGGCGCCTTAAATAAAATGTATTATTATTATTAAGTTAAAATGCTGACTCAATTTACCCCACAGCATTTGGCTCAACATTTGAAGTGGATCAAAAAAGTTCATCAAATTGTCCTAAGACAAGAACGCATTTTGGTTTTAGGTTTTAGGGCAACTTTGATGAAAGGTTTTGATCCACTTCAAATGTTGACTAGTGTATATATAGACAAAAGTATTGGGACACCCCCTTCTAATGAACAGGTTTGACTATTTTAGTCATTTCCACGAGTACAAATCTTAATGTTTAAGTATATAATGAGGGAATTGTGTGCTTCTAATTTTATAGCAACAGTTTGGACAGGACCCTTTTCTATTCTAACATGACAATGCCTCTGTGTATAAGGCAAGGTTCAAAAAGAAATGAATGATTCAGTCAGGGTGGAAGAACTTGACTGGTCTGCAGAAAGCAAAGTCCTAATCCCAGCTGAACACCTCTGGTGTGACTAGTTTTTTTTTAAAAATTCGCTTTGGTACCATTTTCACAAGCAACCGTTACATTTTCAAAACTCTTAGTACTATCACAACAGATCATCAAAAATGCACTTTTTTCAAACATTTTAATTTTCAATTGTCTTAGTACAATACACACAAAGTACTCTTTTCACGACACAAAATAAGTGTTTCATCTATATAAATGTTTCATTCATAGTAACTACCTTTCATAGAGCTCTATCAAACTTTTTATTTGCATATCTTCTCATTCAGTTTAATACATTTGTCTATTATTTAATCTAACTCATTTTAATGGTTAATCAGTCAATCGTTTGGTACATCTATATAGATTCAATAGATATAATTTTTAAAGAACTTGTTTGCAATTTAGGGTTAGCCAAATGTAATTTTTTTTTTTTACACAAGTGATTTATCTTCGATGATAACCACTATTTTGTAAATGTGTGTCAGTGAGTGGTTCAGGGAAACCCTATATTTGGGACAAAATGTCCCCACAAAAATGGCAATATCTGAAATCCTTGTGGGAGATTTGTAATATTTTTTATGAGAAAACAGACTTTTCGTAGGGTATGTTTAGGAGTAGGGTTAGTGTAGGGAGAGATAATATAGTTTGTTACCCCTATGGAATGTCACTATAATGACAGGAATACTTGTGTGTGTTTGTTTCTGTGAATTGTGGGGACTTTGCATAGACTTCTATTACTTTTATACTGACCAAACGATATTTTCTATCCCCGGCCTAACCCCTAATAAACCTACCCCTTACAGAAAACCTGTTTGCATTGTTACACTTTCAGATTTTTTTCCCCCCTCGTGTGGACCGCAGGCCAGTCCCCACAATGTCAAACATTTCAGGTTTTACTATCCTTGTGGGGACATTTGGTCCCCACAATGTAGCATAAACAAGTACAAATACACACATACACGCAACTGTTTGTCAGGCCATCATAAATGGCATCCACAAGTGGCAAATTCTCATTGTGAAATGTGAAAAATCTTCACATTATATAAGCTAATTTTACCGGCAATAAAATTAAATCAAGTCATCTGAGATGTACAACACTTTAATGTTTGTGATTATAGCGTCCCCTTCAGGATTACCCATGTCAATTACAAATTAATGAGGTTTAGAGCAGTGTAAGCAAAAAGATATTCTTTTAATATCAGTAAGTTCACAAACTAAACACAACAATGCTTAGGAAAACTAATTTTCTGCGACCTACCATGCCCTAGACTGTCGTCTGTTGACTTCAATTTCTACAAATTGATAGAAAGATGCTTGAAGACAAACGAGTGAACAATTTTCTGGTTGGAATAGGTTTATTTGATTTGTCTGTAAACAAGGTGGTTAAATCATGGCATTTGTTTTTTTTCCTTTCCTTCCACGCAAATAGAGTTGAATATCAGCTGGTCCGGTGTAAGAAGGGAGAGAACTGGACATAATTTGATGCTTTTCTTTAATCTGTACATTTTCCACACGCCCTGGAGGTTGAATTGATGCCAAATATCCCAAAGGTGCCAATGAAGAATTGACTCTTCACAAGGCAGCAGTTAAAATCCATCTCACAGTAGCAACAGATCAGATCTACATTATGGCACAGGATACACAGCTTTATTTAACAAGTTTCCACAATACAACTGACTTCAACTAGTGGTCTTTTTCCAACTAATACCACCATATCCCAGAAAAAGTTAGTGTACACAGTTGACTTTAGTATCTTTTTTTTTTTTTTGTCTATTTAATGAAGCATTTGTACCGTGCTATGACAGTTTGATACATCGCAGTTAAGTAGTTTACAAGGCAATGACTTCCAAATGGTTTCATTCTTGAAAATAACATTAAAAGTCAAAAATGTTTAAGAATTTTGAGGTGACATGTTAACAATAAGACTGCCGTTTCATCTATTCAAGACATTCATGAGAGGAACTAGTTATATATTTGATTTTTTATTTCAAAATGTTACGCCAGTAATAGTGTTTAACAGAATGAGTTTGGTGTAACAATCTGTATTTGAAGTGTTGAGAATTTAGTTATAAAGTCAGCAACAGATGAAGCTAGCAGTCAACTTTAACAACAACAGTTTGGAGCAATTCTGTTAATCCCACTGGATGCAACAAAAACTTGGTTCTATTAGAGAACCCAAAGTGAAACGGACAGAAGCAGAGGTACATAGGGATGGCAGCACTTTTGTCTTAAAAAAAAAAAGAAAGAAAGAAAACAAAAACAAAGGACAAACAAAAAGGAAAACATTTTACAGGAGCTGGCAAACAACAGTTCTAAGTGCCTGAGCTATTGTAGTGATGGAATGTCCATACAGAGTCCGGGATGCAAAGACTCTTGGGGAACAACTTAACCCAAACCTTGTAAATGCTGATCTGCCACCACACTCAAAATATTCCAACATTCGACCAATGACTTACAAGACCACATCCAAATACTACAGCAAAAGCATTTGATATAAGGTTCTCAAACTAAAGAAGGTACAGGGCATATAATAGTAGCTGGGGCGAAGGTGGTGCAGTTCACGAGGGCAGGGGCAGAGGTGCTTACTAAATTCATTCAGGATCAAACCGAGCAAAGAAAATGAAAACAATAATAAGGAAAAGAAGAAATAAGAAGTGTTACGTGACTGGTTAACTTCATTCTCAAAGCTGAGACAAGGTGGTGTAGTTAGTTACTGGAAAACGATGATATTGACCTAAAAGATATGCATGCACTTTTTTCCATCCTGGACATGCTGTATACAAGGAAGACCATGAGAGCTCAGCAAGGGCTCGAAGCACTCGAGAGGCATCAATCTATCTTAAGCTGGTTCATTAGCAGTGCCTAAGGAAAGAAATTGGACCATGTAGTGACTTTAATTTACTTGTGAATTTACACAAATTCTGGGTCGTCCAATTGTTTTAAAAATTCTTCATTTTACATCTATGGTTATGTACAGTAGTGTTTGTGATTGAACCTTCATAAAACCAACATGCTTGATTCACTGTGGCACAAAAAAAGATGTCAAAACTAAAGGACATGGAGCATTAAACACAAGGAAAACTTCATAAAATAAAAACGGACAGATAGATTTGGAGAGAGACAACGATGCATCTAACTGTTTCTGGTAGTGTTGTCAAGTTGACAAAAAGGGGGCGAGGATGAGGGTAGGGGTGGGTGGATGGGTAGTGTGGTGCGGTGTATTAAAGTGAGCTGCTGTGTGGATGGATGGGAAGGGGCTGCTTTAGTATCCAACTTTCCTCAGGTACTCAGACATGCCAAATGCTTTCTTGTTGAGCGATCCTCCGTGGGTACCTTCCTTTCCCATGACTATAACCAACACTGGAGTGCATAAGGAAAGAAAGAAGACGACAAATGAACAAAACTGAAAAGAAAAAAAAAAGTCTTTCCCCCCGATGACACGGGGACATTATAGGATATTATCACCATTCTTCCCTTGACTGCTATTAAGATTTTTCAAGACATTAACTGCTTGAAGGAGAAAGCTTAACAGCAAACTTCTTTCTTCTTTCTGTCCCTCAAGTGAAACTAAACAAGCTTAATTACATTAGAACCCTGAATCCCTCAAGTATTTTGCCATTGAGTATGCCTTCTTATTCAATCCGCCTCCATGGACCCCTTCTTTGCCCATTACAAGAACCAAGACTGAAAGAGAAGAAATAGAAAAGGTGAAAGTTGAGAAGTGTGGTGGTTAGGGAAAAAAAGGGAACAATCATGAAACAGAGGAGAAAGAGAATCACAATTGCAATCAGAAGTGTTTGCATGCACATGCGTTTCACCATTAAAAGCAACCAAGTAGAAGAAAGCGATTCAGAGTATTTGACAAGGAGGTCTGAAGCTGGCTGCTTGAGCTTTGTAGTGACATATTTTAGTGTACAGGAAAGAGGAAATAGGAAGGGGAATTTGACGCTGCCACATTCAAGAGGACCTTCGACCCGCCCCACACACCCTAAATCCCTTAGAAACAGAGTTACCTTGCTACGATATCTCTGCGAGACTTTCGTAGGACCACTCTGACACTATATCATCTATTGAGCGTGTGCTAAAACACACTGGGCATAATAAAACTTTGGTTATGAGTGTCAGATCTTTAAAACTTACCATTGGGATTGTGCAAATTATCAGTGTCTATGACTTGCGCCCTGATGATTTACCTAACATAGATAATAGGGTGTGATGGGTTGATTTCCGCACAAGCGAAAGATTGATAGCCCAGACCCCAATTCATTAAACAGTGATAAGGTGAAGGGAAATCTCACACGCGGTTTAAGAAAACTGTTAGACCAAGAAAAGCTTGTACATGCACAGCGCTGAAATCCAGCTCTTGGGTGTTTTCCAGAGAGGAGGAGTGGGGGACAGAAGATTGCACTGGCTTAAAACTATACCTTCCATGTCTGATTATCCTTATATTCAAAAAGAGGACCACAAAGGCAGACTGTATGAGTGGGCACATCTTAGCATTAAGGGTCATTTTCCTAAATTAACTATGAAAAGACACTTCACTGGTGAAATAAAAATTAGAAAATCGTAAGGAGTTAGACGTTTCCCAGGGTCGCCCCAGGCTAATCTATACTAATACGTGTTCCGAGCAGACTCAGATCCCTAATTAAATTAATCTATAAAATAATAATGTGCTTGTGAGTGATCTGGAATATATTAAACATTTCACACGTATAGTTTACCTTTGCCAGCTCTGCCTATGGAAACATTGTATGTCGGTTCTCCATTATGACTCTTTGTCCTGATGTCCATTGTCCAGTCCCCTTCCACATGAAGGCTGTCTCTGATCACAGAGCACTTCTTTTTCCCTATAGTCAGCCCACTGGTGAAGAAGCCCTCTCGGTCTTTGCCGACAATGACATCGATTTCATCAGGCTGAAAAAGTAAGCATTAAAAAAAAGACACTTATTTTAATATTCACATCTTTAAGTAAGATTTAGTATCATGCAGGTTACACAAGCTGTATAAAATTAGACTTGTTGAAAACCTGAAAGGATTATTTGCATGCATTAGCATTGCATGAGTGCAACCAATATGACCCACTCCGGGAGTATTCAAAATAATTGCAATTGAGGTTGAACCACTTTTTTTTACCGTGACAGCACAAACAGCTCGACATGTTCTAATACTAACAGTGAGATGCGGGAAAGAGTAAGCATTCACACGCGACAGGACGCCATCTTTGTGTTCCTGTAGGGAAAAACTTGAAGCACAGGCGCCACTGTCTGAACTTCCTCCTCTCGTGGCCTAAGACTGCAGCTTATCTCAAGACTGATCAGACCGAGTCCGATCTCTGGAACAATCCCGGGCTTATTAATAATCTAGAGAGGGCATCTGTGCATTTGAAGCACTAATAAAATATAAAAACAATGCGTAGATATGGCAGAAATCGATATTGCTGAATAATGCAAAAGGAAATGTGTGATTTAATCAGAGCCAGACCCGTTTACATCCAATGAAAGTCGTCGAAACCTAAAGAAAACTTGCTATGCGGGTTCGGCTATACAGCGGTTGCACTTTAACTAGGGTCGTTAGATAAGCATAATATGGTTCATTGTGATAGAAGTAATGAAGTCTGGAGGCCGTGGCCACAGCCCTGTGCCTTCATCTGGGCCTCGATCCATTCAGCAGAAACACTAACATTCACTCCGTCCTTTCGCTTTTATGGGAAAAATATGAGGCTCGGCTGTACCGTCGCAGCTTTGCTAATGCTAAACACGCTAACGAGTGTTAATTTTATTGTAAGATATATGCTTGAAATGGTTAGCTCGCGCTATGCACGAGACCGGCTCCCCGTGCACGCGTGCTAAAGCTGACTAGCTTGCTAACACCCGAATCCCTCCGCTCGCCCTAACACACAAATTACACCCCGAATTCAATGAAAACGAAGCGTTAACCGCACAACTGGTGCTAATCTAGCAAAATCTTACCGTTATACCGCTAAAAGTACCACCCTCTGACGATGCCCAAACGTATTTGGCGTCCGTGTAGCCAACAATGGCGGCATCCTGGCAGCTGCCATCGTCCATCAGATTATCCACGTAGCTTTGCCAAGACATTTTTCTGTGATTTGAAAGGATGTATAGGACAAACTACACCCACTGGAGTGGATTTAACGCTACACGTGCTAAAGGTCTAGCGAGGGTTGTGCGGATGGAGGGTTTTGGCGTCTCCTGTGCTGTCCGGTAAAATATAAAAACAATGCGTAGATAGATATGGCAGAAATCGATATTGCTGAATAATGCAAAAGGGGAAATGTGTGATTTAATCAGAGCCAGACCCGTTTACATCCAATGAAAGTCGTCGAAACCTAAAGAAAACTTGCTATGCGGGTTCGGCTATACAGCGGTTGCACTTTAACTAGGGTCGTTAGATAAGCATAATATGGTTCATTGTGATAGAAGTAATGAAGTCTGGAGGCCGTGGCCACAGCCCTGTGCCTTCATCTGGGCCTCGATCCATTCAGCAGAAACACTAACATTCACTCCGTCCTTTCGCTTTTATGGGAAAAATATGAGTCGCAGCTTTGCTAATGCTAAACACGCTAACGAGTGTTCATTTTATTGTAAGATATATGCTTGAAATGGTTAGCTCGCGCTATGCACGAGACCGGCTCCCCGTGCACGCGTGCTAAAGCTGACTAGCCTGCTAACACCCGAATCTCTCCGCTCGCCCCAACACACAAATTACACCCCGAATTCAATTAAAACGAAGCGTTAACCGCACAACGGGTGCTAATCTAGCAAAATCTTACCGTTATACCGCTAAAAGTACCACCCTCTGACGATGCCCAAACGTATTTGGCGTCCGTAAAGCCAACAATGGCGACATCCTGGCAGCTGCCATCGGCCATCAGGTTCTCCACGTAGCTTTGCCAAGACATTTTTCTGTGATTTGAAAGGATATAAAGGACGAACTACACCCACTGGAGTGGATTTAACGCTACAAGTGCTAAAGGTCTAGCGAGGGTTGTGCGGAAGGAGGGTTTTGGCGTCTCCTGTGCTGTCTGGCTCGCTGGCTTGTGTGAAATCTCAGCTCTGGAAGGAAAGAAAGCCGACGGACTGAGACAGCGCCTGGGTGTAGTCCCGTGCTATATCCCTCCGCGCAGACGACTCACCGCCGCCACTGCGACGCTGGAAGAAAATAGTCCCTCTGATGTCAAAGCGCCAGCTCGATCTCATTATCAAGATGTAATTACTTTAACAACACTTAGTTTTTAAGGTAAAATGTGGAAATTGGCTTATTTTTTCCTCGTTATAGCTCATGAATTTGTTACCTTTTGTTATATTTTTCCACATTAAGTGTTATTTCAGGAAAGTCACAATTAAAGGGATAGTTTATCCAAAAAAATAAAATAAAAATCGGTCATCATTTACTCACCCTCATGTTCTCCAAACCTGTATGACACACAAATAACGATATTTATTGGTACTATGTTGGTAACCAAACAATTTTGGTTACAGACTTCACTTGGGTTATTATTACAACTAAATGCATTTTCGTTACTTGAAACGAAATACATGTTAACTCAAATAAAATATATATTTAAAAAACATATTTTTGTTCATCTATTTGTCACAACAACATTTCTCATTTTCATTCAGTTTAGCTTGATGTAGCCTACTATAATGACAAAAGCTAAAACGGAAAAAAATTATATAGGCATATTAAAAAGACAACTAATGAAAATGGAAAAAAATATAGGCCTACCAGTAAATAATGAAAACTTAAATAAAACTAAAATGAAAATGGAACATATGTGACCCTGGACCACAAAACCAGTCTTGAGGTTCAATTTTATAATATTGAGATTTAAACATCAAACATCTGAAACATTTAAATATAAAATAAGCTTTCCATTGATGTATGGTTTGTTAGGATAGGACAATATTTGGCTGAGATACAACTATTTGAAAACCTGGAATCTGAGGGTGCAAAAAAATCAAAATATTGAGAAAATCGCCTTTAAAGTTGTCCAAATGAAGTTCTTAGCAATGCATATTACTAATCAAAAATTAAGTTTTAATATATTTACGGTAGAAAATTTACAAAATATCTTCATGGAACATGATCTTTACTTAATATCCTAATTATTTTTGGCATAAAATAAAAATCTATAATTTTGACCCATACAATGTATGCTATTGCTACAAATATACCTGTGCTACTTATGACAGGATTTGTGGTCCAGGGTCACATATAAAAACTAACAAAAAATATTAATAAAAACTATAATAGTATGCTATATGAATGATTGATGTATGGACACTAAAAAAAAAATACTGAGACATTCCTCAAAATATCTTCATTTAAGTTCCACAGAAGAAATAAAGTTTGTGACGACATGCCATTTTTGGTTTAATACCCCAGATATGGGTCAAAATTGATACACATTTGCCTATATTTGTTTTTATAGGCAAATGTTAAATATCATGCTTTCAGGGGGCCAGCGATGAAGGGGCCCCGATGTTATCTGAGAGGCGGCTTCAAACTGTACACACACAAACCACAGTGTAACCCATGTGTAACACTAAAACATGAATATCAGTTTGTATTGTACATTAATTTATTTTGTTAATAAAGTTACTTATTTTTTTAATCATGCTAAAATAATTTTGCCCTGCAGTCTTCCCCCAACTCCAGCCCATTTTATCATAAGCATTATAATCTAAAAAGTAAAAAAAGGAAACATTTTACTTTTAAAACATCTAACTTACTGAACAATACATAAAACATGGGCTAACAAATTTAAAAACAACAGATAGTTTGTGTGTGTATTAGTCACAACTGAGTCAAATGTCAGCCTATAATCACTGCCATATTTTGTGAAATCTTTGTTAGTCCATAAAGAAAGCAGTTCAACAATCCTGCCCATCAGGTCAGCTAAATTCCCATTTTTGTGAATAAGTAAATGTTATATATCAAATTAATCAAGAGAATCTGCTGTTTCAGATGACACATTTTATAATTTAACATCTAACAAATGAAATGAAAACCTAAAAGTTAAATTTTTCTACCTCACGTTTTTTATTTTATTTCACAGAGACATACAACTTCTGCAGCCACACCACTCATATCCGATGTCATTATGTGGCAAGCGATGACAAGAAAACCATGACATATTAAAGGCAGGGTATGTGATTTTTCAAAAACACTTTAGAAAACTGATTCGGGCCGAATAGCAAAACAAACTTGTAGCCAATCAGCAATAAGGGGCGTGTCTACTCGTGATGTGGAGGAGAGAGCTTTCAGTGCATGGGATGGACATTAGCCGAGCCGAGCGACAGAAAGATAGAGATGGCGGATAAAAAAACAAAAGAGGAAAACGTCTGCGGAAAGATAAGGCAAGAAGTAGGACCCGTGTAAAATATTGGATTTTTAATATTTACAAGCCAATCATTTGGGAGGCACACCCATTGCCTACAGTCCTGTTATCTCAACTGACTTTTTCGAGAAAGCCAAGGAACATTATTGTAATCACCTGACCGTGTAACTCCTCTAAATCCAACAGACAACTTATGATAAAAAGTAGTAACATTTTAGCTGCTTTTAGGCACAAGATTATAGTTGAAGAATAAGGATATAATGCACATAACACATTTTCTAAAATGTGATAGAAGCGGAGCTTTACGAACTGGATATGCAATAAATCTTTGAAAAAAAAATCCACAAGATGGGAGGCTCCTCACTGTTGAACTAAACCACTTCCTGCTTTTCCTCAAAGTAGGTTAATGGTCGTGAATTTACTGCGCGTTATTTCTATATTACACGTGACATGTACATGTAAAAGCAATTATTATACATTAGGATCATTCGGACCAAAAAGAATGATAAAATACAGCCAACAGATGATTCCAGAATGTTTAAGCGATGAAGTGAAATCAGAAGTCAGTGTGTGCAGAATGCAATTACTCCCCCTACTGGTCATAGTTGATATTCTGCACAATGCCACTGCACTATAATAGCCAAAAATAATAAAATATAAAATGAAATAAATGTATCAATATGATAACAACACTGGACGATGGCAGCTAGAGAGGAAGTACTTCAGATGAATATAAAGTATGATATGTGTATTTCTCGGAAGAACTGAACAACACTTTGCAACTGCAGTCACACAGATAAGTTGTCACAAAGTTTTAATCTCAGTAACTATAGAGTTTTTTTATTTTTTATTTTAAGTAAAAAAAATAAAAAACCAATTGCACAAATGCCTATTTTCTCCAACGGTGATTTTATATGTTGATTTCACTGTTCTCTCTTAAATCTGATTTATTTATTTATTGTGAATTCTGTCCAAAATATCATTATATTTCAGCAATAGCTTATGGGAAAAAAACATATGAATATATTCAGGCAAGAAAAAAAAACCTAGATTTTAACAGCAAAGCTGCAACTGTTAAAAGCTGTTTTCCATAAAATGTTTTATATGTTGTATTAGGTTACAGTTTCTTTATTTTTTTATACAGTTTCTGTTGGCTAAAATAGTACTTAGATAGATAGACAGACAGACAGACAGATAGACAGACAGACAGACAGATAGACGAACAGACAGACAGACAGACAGACAGACAGATAGATAGACAGACAGACAGACAGACAGACAGACAGATAGATAGATAGATAGACAGACAGACAGACAGACAGACAGACAGATAGATAGATAGATAGATAGACAGACAGACAGACAGACAGACAACAGATAGATAGATAGATAGATAGATAGATAGATAGATAGAAAAATGTAACATAAAAAAGGTAACATAAAAAGGTAACAAAATTGTTTTCCTGATCGGCTAAATAATATATTTAATGGCAAGTTCCTATTGTGATTTAACTTACCCCATATAGTGATGTTTATTATTTTTTGCGTAGACAATAATTGTGTAAACCTTTGAAAGCTTTTATGTAGACAAGACTTAAACGGACTTTCGAAAATAAATTACTCTGACTAATATTTACAGTAGCCTACAAGTGAATTATTTTTTTATTTTATTTTTTAATGCGACAAGTAGCCCTGGCCTCCTCAATCATTTTGTTTATACTCACATCTTTTGCGTAGCGCTAAACCAACACGTTTCATAATGAGATTTGGCATTACGGCCGTTATTTTCGCGTTTTAATATGCGCACATTGAAAACGAAAGGGTAAAGGAATCAATCAATTGAGTAGGAATCTACTGTATCTACAATCCGAGTAGCTGAGTCCTTAGCCATCTTCAAGAAACGACTAAAAACACATCTGTTCCACCTTTATTTGACCCTCTAACTCAAATAAATCTATTCTATTCTATTTTAATTCTACTTTATCTACATTTATCTTCTTTTTTTATTAAAAAAATGTATTTATATTTTTCTATTCTATTTTTTCTATTCTATCTACTTGTTTTTCTTTGTGTGTGTGTGTATGTGTTTGTATAATATATATATATATATACACCTTGCTACGTGTACTGCGTTAGGCTAACCGAGACTTGTCATTTGCACTTATATATTGTTGCTCTTTTGTTAGTTTTGACTGCTTCTATTGTCCTCATTTGTAAGTCGCTTTGGATAAAAGCGTCTGCTAAATGACTAAATGTAAATGTAAAGGAACTTACGCCACTGCACTTGTTTGAACGTAGGATCCGTATTCACCATCCTATTTACGCGCCATGCCTGTTGCGCTCGTTTCCCAGCATGCATCGCGAATTTACATAGCCATCTTGTCGGGAGGTGAAATTTTTCGATTTTCTGTTTCCGAAGTCTGCTAGTTATAGTTAGCTATAAACTTTAATTTCAAACTGTTTTCGTGATTGTTTTGTTAGTACGCCGGCATCTAGTCGCCGAGTGTCGTGACATATTAGGCGGCGTTTAAACGCGCTCGTTCCGGATGTGTTTGATACTCATATGTAACGTTAGGTAGAGAAGTGAGAGGCAGCAGGGGGAGTGAACGCAGCCGAATCTACGACAGCGGCCTTACACACACCGCCCTTACCGAGCTCTGATCACCAGCATATGAGGATAAATTAATAACCGACACGTCATCTCGCACACACGGCTCGCGGAGGTTGTTTTCGTCCGCCGCGCGCGCGTCGAAAATGCAACAGGAGAGAAGAGGAAGACGGATGACGCACGATCGTCGCGGAAAACTGTGAAATTTGGGGCAACTGTTTGCTGTTTTGTCAAGTCAGCGGCGTCTTTAAGGTGTCTCAAAAAGCTGTTAAGCATGTCTAGGATGCCGGCCAAGAAGAAGAGTTGCTTTCAGATCACGAGTGTGACTCAGGCTCAAGTCGCGGCCAACAACGCGACCGACGACACCGAGAGCCTGGATGACCCGGATGAGTCCCGGACAGAGGACGTGTCCTCCGAGATATTTGACAGGTCCAGGACTGAGGTATGTGACAGGAGCTCCTCAGAGGAGACTTTGAATAATGTGGGGGATTCAGAGGGACAGACTCCCCAGAACGGCGGGTTTGGCCCGCGCAACTTGGGTCACCACCAGGGCATCCAGGCCTCTGGGACTCAAACAGCGCAAGTCACTAGTTCATCAAGCGCGACGACTATAACCAGCTGCAGTTCTCGCTTCAGGGTCATTAAGCTTGATCACGGCACCGGAGAGCCCTTCAGGAGGGGCCGGTGGACCTGTATGGAGTATTACGAGAAAGACCCCGAGGGCTCTGGGATGAGCAGGACTGTGGATAGTATAAGGCACACCAATGTGACCGAGCCCGGAGCGGATAGAGACAGTGGGCTCGGGGCCACCGTCGGCTCCGTAATGTCTCCTGATGTAAATTCAGACGGGTCGTGTTTCACCAGTCCGCCTCATAATCTAGAATCGCACAGCTTCAACGTGGCCCTGGGGTCCGGGTCACCTGAGTCCTTTAGTAATAATAAGCCAGTGCCTCCGTCTGCTCAGCACAGTCTCCATCCACCCGCTCACGAGGGAGGACACCCGGGTGCCCACCTTCAGAAATCTCCCAGCATCCCTCCTTCTCCTCAAGTGCAGCCGCTGCTTTATCAACCCCAGCCTATTACGCACCAACTGCAAAGCCAGCCGGCTCTGATATCAACCAGTCAGCCTGATTACGGCCAGCGCAGCATGCCCATTACAGTCACCCAGACTCTCCCTGGGTTGAGCCTTTCCGTCGGACATGTCGTCAGTCAGGGGTTGTCCCCTCTTCCGACCCCGGCCACAGGAGGGGTGCAGGTTCTGGGTACACTAGAAATGTCTGGACTCCCTGGAGGTGTTCCCTTAGGGAGCGCACTGGTGTCGCCTGTCCCAAATCTGGCGCAGCATCCTGTGGTGGGGCTGTTGAGCAGCATCGCCCCTATACCCTCCATTCAGCAGCAGCAACCGGTGGCACAATACCAGGCCTCAGGAGTAATGCATGGTTTATCGACAACTCTGCAAAGCACTCAGAGCTTGCCTGTAGCACCGGTGACGCTCGCAGTAGGATCACTCAATACCTCCGCACACAGCCAGGCGTCCCAGGTTCCCCGCAATGGGACGGCAGCGGGAATGGGCACCAGCGTCTTCAGCCAGACGGATGAGAGTCGGAGGATGTCTGATGCGTCTGCTCAGGTTCACAGTAAAGACATGGTGAAGCCCTTAATCACAGAAGGCCTGCAGTTGCCCAGTCCGGCTGTCAACAGTCTTTTCGGTATACCCATTCCCATTGATGGGGAGGACGACAGGTGAGGTGCCACTGGTGATCTGAATGATTTAAGGGGTCTGACTGCTTGAACGTTCACTCTCATGCAGGGTTCCCACGGTCATGGAAGGCCTGGAAACGTCAAGGGATTTTAAAAACAAGTTTCTAGGCGTAGAAAACTCATTTGAATGATTATATAGTGGATTTTTTGAGGTACACTCAATATTTAATTAACTAGAATTTGGTCTGTGCAAGTGTTATCTCTATAAATAATAATAAAAAAAAAATTTAATAAAACTTTAACCAGTAATCAAGGAATTTGGTCTAAAGGTGTGGGAACCCTACTCTTCTTTTGTCTTGATTTAGTTTAGCTCCAGACAATGTTTTTTTTTTTTTTAAAGCATACACACAGGCTCAGGTAAGATTGTTTGATATTAATTGGAATATTTAATGGGAAAAATGTCAACAAATGTAGATGAACAGAAATGTAGCATGCACTTTGAATTATATTCAACAGGTTAATAGTCATTTACTGCTTCATCTTGGTAATTTTCCATGCAGCGTTCGTAGCATTAATGTGCAGCTCTCTGTGCATGCCTGCTGTGGTTGTTTTGTGAGGAATGCAGCGACGTGATGGATGTTTGGTTGTTCTCATTACTAGGATTGTGACATTTCTTGCCATTTCACTACCAGTTAAAAGTTTGGACACACCCACTCCTTTTTTTTTTTTTACATTAAAACAATTGAATTATGTGAGATACTTAGTGCACAGAAATGTTAAACCAACCTCATATAATCTGGTTTCCAGCTCTGGGCTGCGTTTCTCGATAACAATTGATCTTAACGCTTAAGAGCGTTTTCTACGAGTCATTTTACGAACGTTCGTTATTGTCTCACGTGCGTTTCCAGAAAAAGCACTTAACACAATCGCACGTAGCCATGCTTTAAGTGCTACTTAGGAGTCGCTATCCGTTTGTCAAGTGCTGAAATGTCAATTTATAGAATGGCCCGTAATTGTAGTACACGCTCGTTTATTGAACTGTTAACCTAATGCTGCGTTCCAGACAGCTCGGATATAATATAATATTAATCTACCATATATAATAATATATATTATATAGTAGATTAATATTGTACTTATAGATTAATATTATACTATGGTCCGCAAGTCTAAGATGATTTGTGAGATCCTTTTTACGATCAACTTAAGCTTACGATGCTTTTGGCAAACGCAGCCCTGTTCATTTTCGTAATAGTTGCATCCTGCTATTAAAATAAGATGAAATCTAAAAACTAATTTGATGACTTGTCTAGACCTTTTGACTGGTGAGGTGAGGTGCCATATCTTGTGATGCTCTTATGAAGTTGTTTACATTTCCACCAAAGTTTATTAGTTATGTATGAATTTTATTTGTTGGTAATGAAGTCGGTTATTTAGTTTAATATACACTACTGTTCAAAAGTTTGGGGTCCGTAAAATGTTCTTGAAAAAAGTCTCTTATGGTCACCAAGGCTGCATTTATTTGATCAAAATACGGTAAACCGCAATATTGTGAAATATTATTACAATTTAAAATAACTGCTTTCTATTTGAATATATTTTAAAGTTTTCAGCATCATTACTCCAGTCTTCAGTGTCACATGATCCTTCAGAAATCATTCTAAAATGCTGATTTGCAGCTCAGGAAACATTTTTTTTTTAATCAATGGTGAAAACAGTTGTGCTATCAGAAATGGAAAGTAAAAAAAGCTTTTATTTGAAACATTTTAACATTGTAAATGTGTTGTCACTTTTGATCAATTTAATGCATGCTTGCTGAAAAAGCTATTAATTAATTTTTTTTAAATGCATATAAAAAGTAAAAATATGCTGACCCCACATTTTTGAAATGTGTAGCCTATAAGACAAGTTGTTTTCAAAGTGACGTGAGGTTGTATTTTGAAAAGATATGGTTAATATGTACTGCTATAAAAATCTGTCAGAACCCTAAAAACAAACATTCAGACAAAAATGTTTCTTGTTTGTTTCCGGATGTCACAAGCGTGCCAGAAATGGCAATAACTATAAAATGCTTTCTCGATTGAAAAGCGACAGTGCATATCTGGTGACACAGTTTCAGTTGAGAAGTGTCACTGCTCGGCTTCCTCTTAGATGCTCGACTTTCGGTTCCAGCGTTGCAAGTTGTACACAATATATCAACTTGTTGGCATACTCAAGAGGAAATGGTGAACTGTCCAGGGCTTGAGATGATTCTGTGGCATTAACTTAGTGCTAGTTAGGAGTAGATTGAGCAGGCAGTGGTCGTAAACGCAAGAGCTGGATCTCAGTGTAATTCCGCCTACGTGCCATTCAGTCGCTCGGCCCGGGGTAAAGACGCTTGTCACTGGTGACACTTTTTGTAGCTGATATGCAGTGGGGGCCTGTGATAGTGAAGGCCTATCATGTAGTAAACAGTAGACCTTCCCCTATCTTTCACTTCTAGAGATAAGGTTGCTTCACTACGTGGTTAAAAACATATATTTTTTTTCTTTATTGCTCTTTTAAAAGACACAGACAGCCATCACACCCCATTTATGACTCTAAAGACATGTTTTTCACATTATATCTTCTTTATGTATAGTGGCATGAGTGTCCTTGGTCATCTGACAGGCAGTTGTTCAGATAACATGTTGAGTGATTTCCTCAAGAAGACAGCATTCCTGTTCAGGAATTACTGAAATATGCCATGCATCTGCCTTTGTTCCCCCACAAGCTTCATGAAAGTATTTAAAAATTGTTCACCTCGCAGCCACTGTTGTTCCTTTGTTTATTTTGTTGCACAGTGCAGATAGATTTATTTGTATATTTGGTTTGGTACACCTCGCGGATGTTTTGGTACACACCTGCAATTTTTAATCAGTGCAAGTGTACATTAATGTCTGTTGCACCTTTTTTTCTTTTTTGGTGATATCATTTTTTTTATAATAGTTTAAATAATGTGTGTAAGTTTAAATGTCATTCTGTTTTTTTTTTAAACAAAATAAAATGTAAATCAAAATAAAAATTGCAATGATCCTTCAGAAATCATTCTAAAATGCTGATTTGCAGCTCAGGAAACATTTTTTTTTTAATCAATGGTGAAAACAGTTGTGCTATCAGAAATGGAAAGTAAAAAAAGCTTTTATTTGAAACATTTTAACATTGTAAATGTGTTGTCACTTTTGATCAATTTAATGCATGCTTGCTGAAAAAGCTATTAATTAATTTTTTTTAAATGCATATAAAAAGTAAAAATATGCTGACCCCACATTTTTGAAATGTGTAGCCTATAAGACAAGTTGTTTTCAAAGTGACGTGAGGTTGTATTTTGAAAAGATATGGTTAATATGTACTGCTATAAAAATCTGTCAGAACCCTAAAAACAAACATTCAGACAAAAATGTTTCTTGTTTGTTTCCGGATGTCACAAGCGTGCCAGAAATGGCAATAACTATAAAATGCTTTCTCGATTGAAAAGCGACAGTGCATATCTGGTGACACAGTTTCAGTTGAGAAGTGTCACTGCTCGGCTTCCTCTTAGATGCTCGACTTTCGGTTCCAGCGTTGCAAGTTGTACACAATATATCAACTTGTTGGCATACTCAAGAGGAAATGGTGAACTGTCCAGGGCTTGAGATGATTCTGTGGCATTAACTTAGTGCTAGTTAGGAGTAGATTGAGCAGGCAGTGGTCGTAAACGCAAGAGCTGGATCTCAGTGTAATTCCGCCTACGTGCCATTCAGTCGCTCGGCCCGGGGTAAAGACGCTTGTCACTGGTGACACTTTTTGTAGCTGATATGCAGTGGGGGCCTGTGATAGTGAAGGCCTATCATGTAGTAAACAGTAGACCTTCCCCTATCTTTCACTTCTAGAGATAAGGTTGCTTCACTACGTGGTTAAAAACATATATTTTTTTTCTTTATTGCTCTTTTAAAAGACACAGACAGCCATCACACCCCATTTATGACTCTAAAGACATGTTTTTCACATTATATCTTCTTTATGTATAGTGGCATGAGTGTCCTTGGTCATCTGACAGGCAGTTGTTCAGATAACATGTTGAGTGATTTCCTCAAGAAGACAGCATTCCTGTTCAGGAATTACTGAAATATGCCATGCATCTGCCTTTGTTCCCCCACAAGCTTCATGAAAGTATTTAAAAATTGTTCACCTCGCAGCCACTGTTGTTCCTTTGTTTATTTTGTTGCACAGTGCAGATAGATTTATTTGTATATTTGGTTTGGTACACCTCGCGGATGTTTTGGTACACACCTGCAATTTTTAATCAGTGCAAGTGTACATTAATGTCTGTTGCACCTTTTTTTCTTTTTTGGTGATATCATTTTTTTTATAATAGTTTAAATAATGTGTGTAAGTTTAAATGTCATTCTGTTTTTTTTTTAAACAAAATAAAATGTAAATCAAAATAAAAATTGCACTACTGTTCAAACGTTTGGGGTCAATAATTAAAAACAAAACAAAACATTTATCCAGCAAGAAAACATTAAATTGACCAAAAGATTGATTTATAAATGCTTTAAAAAAAAAACAAAACAAATTTTCATCAAAGAATTCTGAAAGGAATGTTTCCACAAAAATATTAACATTGATAATAATAAGAAATGTTTCTTTAGCACTAAATATTAGAATGATTTCTGAAGGATCATGTGGTACCGAAGACTGGAGTAATGATGCTGAAAATTCAGCTTTGGATCACAGGAATTATTATTTTTTAAATATATTAAAATAAAAAAAGTTACTTTAAATTGTAATAATATTTTACAACAATACTGTTTTTACTGTATTTTTGATCAGATAAATGCAGCCGTGGTAAACAGAAGAGACTTTACTCAAAAACATTAAAAACTCATACTGACCTCAAACTTGAATGGTAGTATTTTTTTAGAACCAAATATTTTTAGAACCATTAGTATTTTTCCATTGTGACATGACAACTCCATGACCGTTAAATGCATTTCTTGCTACCAATTCTCATTGCAGTAACAGAGGTTTTCTTTTTTGGCATTCCCATTATTATGGGATTAATGTATGCATTTGCCCCATTGCAGTAAATTACTGTAATGTTTTTTTTTTCTTCCTTTTTAAAAAAATTTACATTGCTGTGATTTGGTAATGAGAACAGAAGGGGGTAAAATGTGCTTAATATCTATTAAAATGTCACAATGCAAGCATCTTAATGGTTTTTTGAACGGGACATTTTTTGGTTTGTTTTGATTTGGTGTGAAATATGACGTGAAATCCACCCAATGAGCTCAATCAACAAAACACTGATTGCATCACACAGTCATTCACAACACAGACCAGGTCCAAGTCCCGCAGAGTAAGTTAATAATTACTTTGTCCCATATGTGATGTTTTTTGTCATTGTAAGTCTTAGGATTATGAGTCTTAACATCTGAAAGTGTTTCAGATGAATTAGCTCTTTGTGCAACATGAGATCAGATTTTGCCCCATCTGCTGGTTAGAATGCGTAACCGCTTCTGTTTTTGCCTTTTCAGAGATTTGATGGTGTATGTTGGCATATAACATCCCCTGACAGATCTCCAGTTATGTAAGCCTGACCAATAGAAGATGAAGATTAGCTTTAAAAGGTTAAAGCCTTAAGCTGCATTATCTTCCGCTTTCAGGACTAGCTTAGTTTTGTTTCTTGATTTAAAACCATTGTTTTACTAGTCTTATGTAAGTGTCATGCAGTGAAGTGTCATACATTTGATTCATGCGTCTCAATCTCTCAACAGCAGCACAGGTCAGAATGTACCTTCTCACCCAATCTGTCCATCTTTCTCTTTCTCTCTAATGCCTCTCGTGGCTCTCATACCTGACAGCGTCTTTGTATTTGGCAAGCATTCACTCTTTCTTTTAAAACACGCTTCTCTCAACACCGCTGACGGTAAAGCAGTACACGAGCTGTCAGAGTCTTCAGAACACACTTTTCTGGTACTTCCTGTGGGGGAACTTCTGTAGGCCTTCGCTCATGTAGTGTCTTGTGTTGTCACGATCTTTCCGATCTCACTTTTGTCTTAAGAATAAAAGCTGCTGCTTTCGTGTTGTGCAAGCGGCAGTCGCACTACATTTTTAAACATGGAATTTATTTGACACTTGTAAGTGACTGATTTGGAACGCTCTGCGTTGGCAGGAACCCCATGTAGCCTATCATACAAATAGCACTCCTAATGTGAAGTGCACTAATTGATTCCAATAGAGTTTGTCGCTAAGCTGACGTCACAATACTCTAAGCATAAAAAATACACAGTGCACACAAATTGAGTAAATTTTATACTTTTTGTTGGGATGGATCAATACCACTTTTTCCTTTTTCCCATCCCATAACGATACTGATACTGCAACAACCCTGAGTTATATATAAACTTCTTGATGACTGGTGCTTCCCCTCACCACTCTCTGCTCTCCATTGAACTGCTTTTGTAGTTGTAATAATCAGCTTATTTGTAATGAATGCACTAGTGTTGGGCGATATGCTCAATTTTCATATCGTCCTATCGTCAGCTTGTGAGATCGCCGATGCACGATATTATCGTGCTAATTTATGTAATTATTTACTTAGTTTCATTGCGAGAAAGTGAACCAACTCCAGCGTAAGGCTAAAAGCAGCCTGTTTTTAATATGACTGAATTTGTATTTAACATAACAAATTAATTGAATTTGTAGTTAACTTAACAAATTAATAGAAACATCGTAAGTTACTAATTATAATGCTTACATTTCCTCAGTTATTCAAAAAGCAGCTACAGAAAACGAGCAAAGAACATTACATTACCAAAGAACATCATCACAAGCTCAGTCTAGCGCGAGTTTATGCACTTTAAAAACACTCCCGTTAAACTCGGTGAATATACACTATATGATGAATAAATCTCTTATACATCGGACGTACATCTGCACTTTGTTGTTTATAATGAGAGAATTCGCGAGTCAGAATTCAGTCAGCGTGCGCCGAACAACAGAACTCTGCTGTTTCAGTGATGACTCATCTGAACACCTCTGATTGGCCATTGCATTCATAATCTCATCTGAATCGTT